>NC_041395.2:167555607-167855607 GCF_900747795.2 Erpetoichthys calabaricus | reverse complement strand
CTGGCCCAACACTGGAAGGATAGATAGATAGAATAATTAAACATGTACTACGAAGATATTTCAATGTTCCTTAAAAGATTTGAAGAATCGGCGTTCTAAGCTTACAGATGGCTTAACATCTATTACAGAGCTCATTGTGTGGCGATTGGTTACTTGGAGAAAGAAAAAGAAGGACAGGAATTGGGGGTTAGTATGTTTGAAAGAGACAGTACTGCTGCAATAAATTATTTCATTGAAGGTCGCGCACGGCGCAGCAAGTGTGACAGGTGTCTGGTCACACTTACAGGTAATCTAACTTAGACACCATTTAAATATCCGACTACGCAACCCAGTTTTATTAAGAGACTGGGAACTCCTGAAATTTGCTGAAAATAGCACACAGGTTTCTTTAAATTGGGTGGTGAGTAAACACACAATGAAAGACACAACCGTAATTTCAGAAAAAAAGTTCAAGACAATATAAAGTACATTAAAAAGATAAACAAACATAACAAAATCTAAACATATCAGGAACAAATTTCCTTTTTTTAAAAGGAAAACACACAGTCCATACTCTAAAAGTCCGTTAAAAACAAGAATTGGAGGATACAACCTTTAGTGGTGCAGAATTCAGTTTGCGCACTGTGTTACCCCAACACTTAATTGTTCAACTGTCCATGGATGCACTCTGTTCACCGGACACTCATTTCCCAACAGAAGTTGTGTCAAATTGTTGAATCCCTGTCAGCGTCTCTTTGTTGTTCCTTTTTTTTCCCACTCTGGGCTCTTTGTGTTGCCGTGACCTAGGCATGCTTCATTTCTCGTCGGTCAGCTTTGCTTGGTCCTTACATGCGGATTCCCTCTCTCGCTGAACCCACATCCGGCGTCTCCTTGTGGAGCTGTCTCTTCCTCCCTGGAATTGTTGCCGTCCTTGTGCCTCACGTCGTGCCAGCCAGGTATCCTCGTCTGCCTACGAGCCCCTGTGCTCTGTCCGAGTGTCTTGGCAGCGTTCTCAGTGGACCGTTCCTTCTGCCTTTTGCTGCCCAAGAGTTTAAATCTCCTTGCTGTTGTCATTCCTGGACAATCAGTTTAATCAATGGCACATCTAAATTTCCTGGGTTTAACAATTAATGAAAACACAAGTTAACAAAATGTATTGTTACCAACCATTAATGAGTACAGATCTGCTGATTAGAAACCAATATTGTCAAATATGTTAATTTCAGGTAAATACAGACATCCTCCAAGGAAGGAACAGTTCTGTTATCACAACTTGGTATTGTTTGTAATCTCAACCAGCCAAAGTGACTCCTTTGCAATATGGCAAATACCTACATCCTGCAGACAGCCTTTTAACTTCTCACCCCCCAGTCCCAACAATGGGTGCCGAATGGAACCACCAAGTGCACAAAAAAATGTCCCCCTCTGACACAAGCATCTTGCAGGAGGCAGGAGAAATCTCTGGATGGGGCACCATCTCATCACTATCACTGTGCCACCGTGTTCCCATGTTTAATAACATGCTTTAACTCCTATCATCATGAAAATGATATCAAGTATACATCTCAGTATTTTAATTATTCAGGGAGCTGTACTATCACGAATGTAATGGATTCTGTGTTCAGTCGGAGGAAGAGAAAGCCCATTTAAGAAGCACATAGTGATTCACACACAAAAAGCACATAGAACACATACAAAACAAAGCATTTAATGTGCTACTATAGTTACGATAGTATTTGAGAAACTAGTAAATTGAACGATTTATAAATGAAGTTTATGATGTTCTACTTTAATCACAAAATAACCTACGTGATTAAAGTGGAAATTTTGAGATTAAACTTGTCATTTCGAGCTTTTTTCTCATTGTGTCCCTATTTTTCATTCTTTTCTCTGTACCCTAATAAATTTTCATATGACACTCAGATGGTGGGCTACGACTCGCCTATTCACAGCGACTTTGGTATCTGACAACTTCTTTTTTATTTCAGGCACTGTGCGACTTTGTGAACTTGAGCTTTTGAGTTTCTCTGACACTCTATGTCACTTGATCAACTTCCTTTTGTTGTTTATACCACTGAACGTTTTTCCTTGCCTCCACTTAGTATTCGCTGAAATTCTTTTATTTTCCCCCGTGCTTTTGCCATTGTCTTTTCACAGAATGCTGAGCTTAAGGGCTATTTATATTGATTTGCATATTCAAAGAGGCATAATTCTGGGAGGAGACGGGGCGGGACAGCAGGCGCGTGCATGTGGATTTATGGAGCGGAAGAACATGGAAGTTGGCGAACACACAGATTTATGCATCTGGATTTTTTTGTATGTACGCACATTACCGTTTTTACGCCATGTTTTAGTGTGAATTCTACACATGGCGTTATGCATGAGGCCCCTGGACTTGTTCTAATTCATTCATAAATATTCAATTTCTGTTTTTTATGCTAAAATGCAACTGTCATAATTCTGATTTTCCTTTTATTATAAAGCTATACAATCCCCACTGTTCTTTACTGTCTACATAAAGTGCTTTGAGTAAGTTAAAAAAGTGCTATATATCTAACTAATTAACTAAATAGTCTCTTCACTGCCAGTAGTGGGTATTTAGTTACTTTAAGCAACTTGCGATATCACAAAATTAGTCTCTGTCTTATGTGGCTTCTATCTTGACACATAATGCTTAAAAAATGAGGCATAGTTAAAAATACTCAGATCAACTTTATAACAATTTTGTTGCATCTGTGAAGGAGAAAAAAAGGTAGTTTAATACTTGACTGTTGACATGCAGCCCTCAATTTGCATCCTGCGCTAAAACCTTATCAAGTTGGGATCTACAAACTGTCTGCTTTACACCAACTACATTTAAGCTAACCATATCCTACACATCTTGTGAGGTTCTTAAAAGTTTCCTTTCTATTATGTAACTTATACTTTTATGGTAAACACTCAAACTCATTTTATAGAATTAAAGTTGCTTTGAAAACATCTGCAAAATAAAAATTATTTAACATTTACAGATCATTACAATGCAACATTTAGTGTATTCAGTTACTTCATTTGCGAGACACGAATGCAGCTATTATCTTAATCAATTGAGTCACAGCGTCTCCACTTATATAAAAGAGATCTTTTCCAGGCCTCAAGGAGCAAAAAAACACTTAGTTTGGGAAAAACAAAATAAAAATGACATTTTGCCTGTTTTAGCAACCCTGAATGATTTTGTCTGGGCTTGCTATTTAGTACACACAAGTGTTTTCGAGGGTCCCTTACATGTGAAGGCTGCAGTATCAACACAACTTTGTCATAAGTGCTTTATGCTTTGAAGACACTTTGATTTGAATTTTCACAAAATATTTTTGGGATAATTTGACAGTCCTAGTATGTTTTGGATTCAGTTAGAGCTATGACATCCTGAATATATATCATATGCTTAGAATGGAGCTGTTTGGTGAATTGGTGGGGTTACAGGTCCACACAGGATACAGGATTGATTTGCTACTGGTTGGGGCCCAATGTGATATCCTTTCATGGTGACCAAAATCACTTGCATCACCCCCACCTACCAATAACAGGAACCTCCATAAGATGAGCTACAAGAGTTGCTTCACTTAACCTGCTCTGTAGAAGCTGTAATATCTGACCCCTGCAAGCAAAAGAAAAAAATTGCACCATAAACACAACAGATAAATACTACAATTAAGGCAGTACCAACCATATAGGCAGTTTCAGAGGTCTGGGTAGCATTACCTATTACAAGATCCCATTTATTCAAACAAGGAAACATATGCAGAAGTGAACACATCAAGTAACATCAAGGAAATGGTCACCAGCTGCAATCTTACAATCTATAATAGCTGCACAAATGATTCAGTTATATGTCCACTGGGATAGGCAAAGAGAAAGTATGACTAATGGAACCAATTAACATTAAAAAAAATCAGATGACTGCTGAACCTGACAGAGGTAAGCAGTATGAGTGGACAAGGTTCTTTAAATGGACAAAAACAAACAAAAAAAAAATATTATATTATAAAATTGATTATAAAATAATCAATCAACCAGACTGTAAATAGAAATGGAGGTCAAAAGCATGACTCAAAGTCAAAAGCAAACAAAGGTGTATATTTGGCATTCTTGATTTATTTTAGCAAAGCCACGAGTAGGGAATAGGCATTTCTTTTTATGCAAAACAGCTCAAACTCCCATGGTGCTGCTAAGGTCTCCCTTGTTCAAATGTTTTTCTTGTTCATTTAACATTTTTGTCATTTTTCAAATATAATTTTAAACAGTTTGTTATTAATTCTACTTCTGGTGGTATTCGGTTCGTGTTATATATATATATATATATATATATATATATATATATATATATATATATATATATATATATATATATATATAATATTTTGCTGTTTATTAGTTATTTTTGTATTTTGCACTATGTTAACCATATTTGTTGCTTTATCTGTTATCTGCCCTGTCTCCTATTTGTGGAGCCCAAGGAGGCAGGGCCATTTGATTATGCAGCTCGGGAACTGCACTCAGCACTATAGGCATTGATTTGATTGAAAATTTAATTTTTTAGAAATTCTGGCTTATGACTCTTGAATTTTGCTTATAAGGAATTGTATTTTGTTTTTGCATTATCTGCCTTTCCTTTTGGTATTCTTGT
This sequence comes from Erpetoichthys calabaricus, assembly GCF_900747795.2. Classification (NCBI taxonomy): domain Eukaryota; kingdom Metazoa; phylum Chordata; class Cladistia; order Polypteriformes; family Polypteridae; genus Erpetoichthys; species Erpetoichthys calabaricus. The sequence goes on along the minus strand of NC_041395.2, from coordinate 167,850,962 downwards.
TATAAGTAAATTGTTAAAAACTGAGTTTTTTTAAGCAGGTTTTGCTTGTTATTGGCTTCTGCACTTGATAAAACTGTATGTCTTTTTCTATGTAAACATTACTTTTTTATCCATAAACCTTTTTTTTAATCATGGTGTAACGGTGCAGCATGGGTAGTTGACCTTCTTCCCTACAGTGATACTCTAAGACTGTGGTTAGATTTATACATACTGTAAAATCAGATTAACTAACAAATGATAAATGATGTCCACTACAGAAAAATAAAGTTGTAAACTTATTTAAACTAGAACTGAATGGATAGGAGCTTGTTATATATTTTATAGAGTCAAATAAATTGTGATCTTTACTAGTCCCAGCAACAACATTTATTTATATAGCACATTTTCATACAACAATGTAGCTCAAAGTGCTTTACAAGATAACAGAGGAAGTTACAAGAAAAGAAAAACAATTAAAATTTGGCAATAATATTAAAGAATAAGTAACAACAAAACAAGATAAAGTTAGTTGGCAGAGATACAAGAAAAAAAAAAGAAAACTCTAGTTTGGCTGGAGAAAAAAAACAAAATCTGCAGGGATTCCAAGGCAAAAAGACCACCCAGCCCCACTGGGTATTCTACCTAACATAAAGTTTCTAAATCAGATGGACAATTTATAAGGGGGGACCGGAAGTGAAGTAAAGTGATGCTGAGAAAACCGTGGTGATGGATGGGAAGGTGACGTCATCAGGAGGGGACCAGAGGTTAGAAGAGAACCCGGAAATGGCTGGTTTCAGTAGTCGTCTGGGGGATGTTATGGCGGCGGTGCTTCGTTCTTTCTGCGGAAATATAGAGAGAGAGGTTAGTACCCCACCATTGTCCCCTGGCATGACTTATCATGGTGCGCGTCGGGTCCTTAAGCTGATCCCCATGCGCTCGTGCCCGAACCGAGAGGTCGTGAACCTGGGAGAGAGTATCAGCATTGGCCTGAAGGTTACCTCAGTGATAAGTGATGGTGAACTTGTACGGCTGCAAGTCCAAAAACCACCTGGTGACCCGAGGATTCGAATCCCTGTGGATGGCCATTCACTGGAGGGCAGCATGATCCGTGACCAGGGTGAATTCCCGGCCAAGCAGGTAGTACCACAGGTAAGTTACCGCCCACTTGATGGCCAAGGTTTCCCGTTCCACTGCTGCATACCTCGTCTCCCGGTCCAACAGCTTCCGGCTCAGGTATATCACGGGGTGCTCGACACCTTCGATGATTTGGCTCAGCACGGCACCTAGACCTGTGTCCGAAGCATCGGTCTGGAGGATAGAAGGAAAAGAAAAATCAGGAGTTCTCAAAATAGGTGCCGTTGTTAGGGCCGTTTTTAAGTCACTGAATGCCCTTTCCGTCAAATCGTTCCACACCACATGTAAAGGGGCCCGTTTCTTTATCAGATCCGTCAAAGGGTCGGCCCTCTCGGAAAAACGAGGTACAAACCGACAGTAGTAACTCGCTAATCCCATGAGGGCTTGCACCTGCTTTTTGACTATAGGATGGGGCCATTCCAGGATGTCTTTTATTTTTGAACTCTGGGGTTTCACCAGTCCCCCTCCCACCAGGTAGCCCAAATACTTGGCTTCGTTCAATCCAAAATAACATTTCCGAGGATTGATCCGCAGCCCGGCCTTCGCTAGTGTCAGGAGGATGGCGTAAACCTGCAACACATGCTCCTTCCAGGTGCCGGAATAAATGACCACATCATCCAGGTAGGCGGCACAATAGGACTGGTGGGGCCTTGGCACTCTGTCTACCAGACGTTGAAAGGTTGCTGGTGCCTGAATGGAAGGATCTTGTATTACCAGTGTCCACTACGGGTGCTAAATGCCGTTTTTTCTCTTGCGGAAGCCGTTAAGGGAATTTGCCAGTATCCCTTTGTCATGTCAAGAGTAGTCAAGTAACGGGCCATCCCTAGCCATTCGAAAAGCTTGTCCACGCGGGGCATGGGGTAGGCATCAAATTTGGAGACTTGGTTAAGACGTCGAAAGTCATTACAAAACTTCCATGGCCCATTTGGTTTAAAAACGAGGACGATGGGACTGGACCAGGGGCTGTGACTTTCTTCAATGATGTCCATGTCCAACATGTGCTGGACCTCTAGTACCACCTCTGCACGTTTTGCCTCCGGGAGGCGGTAGGGCCGTTCCCTGACTAGCACCCCCGGGTCTGTTACTATATCATGCTGAATCAGCGAGGTGACCACTTCCAGGAAGACAGGATTGCTCATTCGAGCTCCTGTCGCTGGTGGGGAGTCAAATTGTGGCTGAGGTTAAGGTCAGTTGTTTTTGAGAAAAGGGATTTGGTTGACTCACCAAATAGTCCAAAAGCCCTTTTCTTTCTTTAACCTCATAAGTTGCCCTGCCAATGGGCCAACAATTTGGAGTGGGAAGTGGGCACAACCACCATTACTGGATCTCCCAGCTGAAACTCTCGCAGGGAGGTGTTTCTATTACAATTCCGCCCCTGCGCTGCTTGAGCTTTCGACATGTGCTCTTTTAGCAAGGGTCTAATTTTCTCCAATGTATTGTGTAACTGGGCGATATACTCTAGTATATTAGTGGAGGGAAGTGACTACCCTTCCCAACGCTGTTTTAGAACGTCCAAAATTCCCCAGGGTTGGCTCCCATATAACAGTTCAAAAGGGGAAAAGCCCGTAGAGGCTTGTGGTACATCCCGATAGGCGAAAAGTCCCAGTTCCTACTGTCTGCGCTGACTACCTTGCGGAGTATCTGTTTCAGGGTTTAGTTAAATCTTTCCACCAACCCATCCGTTTGAGGGTGATAGACAGATGTGTTCAGATGCTTAATGCGGAGTAACTTGGCAACCTCCCTGAACATATCCGAAGTAAAGGGTGTGCACTGGTCTGTAAGGACTTTTTTGGGTATGCCCACTCGGCAGAAAAGCCCTACTAATTCCCATGTGATATTTTTTGTATTAGCGGCGCGCAGGGGAACCACTTCGGGATACCGAGTCACGTAATCAACCATAACTAATATATATTTATGACCTCGCGTTGAAAGCTCCAGGGGACCTACCAGATCGACACCGATCCTCTCAAAAGGAATGTCTATAAGGGAAATGGGACGAGAGGAGCATGATCCCTCCGGGGTATCTGACGTAACTGGCAGACTGGGCAAGACTGACAGAAACATCGGACTTCCTCATTAATCCCGGGCCAATAGAATCGGAGTTTCACTTGCTCCAAAGTTTTCTCAGCTCCGAGGTGGGCGCCTAAGAAGTGGGCGTGAGCTAGCTCGCAAACCTCCCGCCGGTTTGCAGTACGTACAGTACAGTAGGGCGGGACTAACAACAGTTTCTGCCTCTCGCCTTCATGTTTTGCAACTCGGTACAGCAGATCGTTCTCTAAGACAAAGTAGGTCCCAGTGGTGTGGAATCTGCCGACGTTGTCATTCCTGGCAAACTTCAGGGAATCATCGTTCCACTGTTCTCTTTTAAATGACGCCGGCGTAGAGCGAAACTAATAATCTATGCTGGCGAGTGGATCAGGTGGGCAGTCCGGGGAAGTGCCTGTCTGACCCAGATCCTCACCCGGTTACACTTCTGGGTTGAGGTCTGTCACTGAAAAGGGCTCCCCCCGGCTGTCCACATCATCAATAGTTGCCGAAGAGCACGGCGTGGAAGCAGCTGGGAGAGCTCCTTGACCCTTTGTAATCAGACCCAAGCTAGGTTCGGGAGTGGCCTCTGTTCTACTGCGTTTACTCTCTGACCAGTCTTGTCCCAATATGTCCTGAAAAGGGGGCTTGGGCAAGACAGTGACAAGCAGTTGTTTCAACTTCCCCCTCCAAGTGATGTAACATTTTGTGGACCTATAACACCTGGTCTCTCTGTGTACGCAAGTTACTTTTATTTTTTGAGCCACCCATTGTCGCGGTAGAACATAACGGTGAGCAACAATGGTAACATTACTCCCGGAGTCGAATAATGACACCACGAGTGCCCGTTTACCAACATCACTCCCGTATTAGGAACCGCCAGGGGATTGGACAGTGCACAGTACTTCTCTCCTTTGGCCCAGGTGCAGTCTATCGGCTCCGTGATGTTGAGCGGACAGGTGGGAAGGAGGTGTCCCACCTAACCCACATATGAAACAGCACGGCGGGGCAGGCGCCCTCTCTCAGTTTCACCGGAGCCTCCACCGCACGACGGGGGGTGGCAACGCATTCCTGTCGGACCCTGCAAGCTGGCTTCTCCGACCCCCAGAGTTGGGTTACCACCAGTTGCCGCTCCAGAACCTCCATAAGACCGTTCATGTCTTTATATGGGTGCCTCCGGACCTGCTGGGCGAGATAGTCCGTCATCGCGTTGACCAACCCCTCACAGGCTACCTGCTCAACTACTTGGTGGGCCTGGTTAACATCTGGCCTTAGCCAGCGCCCGAGCTTGCCCAAGAACTGGAACGCCTGGGTTCTAGCCGAGCTGTGGGTGTCAAATTTCCAATGCTGCCATTCCCTCGCCTGCTGGCCCGAGGTTATTCTATAGCGCTTGAAGATTAAGGAGGTTATAGTCGCCGGCTTCCTCCTTGGGGAGATCATGATAGGCATGCTGTGTGGCACCCTTCAAGTACGGCGCCAGTATGGACGCCCATTCCACCTTCGGCCAGTGGTTTCGAAAAACCGACATAAAAGATTCTATGTCGTCCGACTTGGAGAGCCATGGTGGTCAGTACTGCGTTCAGGTCTTGCCCTTCTGTCATCTTTCGCTGTCTATCCTGCCGACTACACCACTGTAATAAAAAGCAGACCACAGCATAAAGTTTTAGGGTTTTTTAGGCCCCGTATACTGTAAAGAAAAAGGTTTTGCAGTCAGTGTTTTCAACAAGTACAACAGACGAAACAAAGATGGCTGGACGGACAATTTATAAGGGGGGACCGGAAGTGAAGTAAAGTGATGCTGGGAAAACTGTGGTGATGAATGGGAAGGTGATGTCATCAGGAGGGGACCAGAGGATAGAAGGATGCCTGGAAATGGCTGGTTTCAGTAGTCATCCGGGGGATGTTATGGTGGCAGTGCTTCATTCTTTCTGCGGAAATAAGAGAGAGAGGTTAGTACCCCGCTGTTGTCCCCTGGCACGACTTATCACGGTGTGTGTCGGGTCCTTAAGCTGCTCCCCATGTGCTCGTACGTGACAATATATATATATATATATAGACAGAGAGAGAGATATCAGGGAAAAGAGGTGGCAACATCACCCAGAGGATATATAGTCCAAGAGGAGAAGATATGGGATCCATGCTGTCTCTCAAATAGTGTAGGCGGCTGAACAAGCTACACTGTCTTTAGACTTTAGAGACAATTGAAAACTCATAGAAAAGATTCTAGTCAAATGAACTACTTGGTAACTTTAATGTTAGATGGATGTCATTGATGTGTGACACAATAAAATAGCAGTCTATGGTAAAGAATTATAAGTAGCTAATTATTAGTTCCATCCATCCATCCATCCATTTTCCAACCCGCTGAATCCGAACACAGGGTCACGGGGGTCTGCTGGAGCCAATCCCAGCCAACACAGGGCACAAGGCAGGAAACAATCCTGGGCAGGGTGCCAACCCACCGCAGGACACACACAAACACACCCACACACCAAGCACACACTAGGGCCAATTTAGAATCGCCAATCCACCTAACCTGCATGTCTTTGGAAAGTGGGAGGAAACCGGAGCGCCCGGAGGAAACCCACACAGACACAGGGAGAACATGCAAACTCCACGCAGGGAGGACCCGGGAATCGAACCCAGGTCCCCAGATCTCCCAACTGCGAGGCAGCAGCGCTACCCACTGCGCCACTGTGCCGCCCATTATTAGTTCCTGATTATGAAAATATGTACATTTTTATATTTTTTAGCATATTATATTTGTAGTTTATAGTCTTCTTCCTCTTCATCTTTTCCCACTTCTATGTGTGGTTGATGTGCATGATCAGCCTCCCTATATAGCTTGGTCCTCAAACACTTTTCCTTCAGATCTTTTAATTTATCCACTCACCACAACTTTGACCTTCCTCGTTTTCTTTTCCCCTGTACTTCCATTCCCATCATACTTTTGCCCACATACTCATTGTCTCTCCTCATCACATGTCCATACCATTTCAAACTACTATGCTGTGCTTTATTAGATATCTTACCCACTTTAGTTGCAACTCTGATTGTCTCATTTTCTTATTCTGCCCTTTTTTGTAATTCCACACATCCACCTCAACATTCTAATTTCTGACACATCTAACTTTTTCTCTTATGTTTCCTTTACTGCCCATGTCTCAGTTCCATATACCATTGTTGATCTTACTACTGTCCTAAAAACCTTGCCTCTAACTTTCACCTAAATTCTTTGATCACACAATACTTCTGATACCTTCTCCCAATTGTTCCATCCACACTGAACTCTGTGGGTTATCTCTACAATTAATTCTCCATCTTGGGTTACCACTGATCCTAGATATTAAAACGTATGTACTCTTTTCAATAACTCTCCCTGCAAGTTCACTTCTGAATCCTAATCATTATTAAACCTCTTATATCTGTCTTCTTCCTATTTATTTTCAACCTTCAATTTTCCAAAACCCTTCTCCATTCTTCCAACTTCCTCTCTGCTTCCTCTTTTCTGGAGCTACACAACACAAAGTCATCAGCAATAAGCATGCACCGTGGGGATTGGTCTGTTATTCCATAATTCAGTACAACTATAACTAGATCAAAGAGATAAGGACTTTAAGAAAAGTGCAGACATCTAACTGGGATTTTGTCTGTTATCCCAGCACAACTTTTAATCTGAGTCCTCACTCCCTCATACATATATATCTGGAAAATCCTCACATACTTCTCTGGTACACCTCCAGAACTCTTGACATGTCACTCTATCATAAGACTTCTCCAAATTGTTAAACACCATATGCAGACCTTTCTGTTTTTCTTGAAGCTTTCCTGTAAGCTGTCTCAATGCAAAGACTGCATCAGTTGTTCCTCTCCAAGGCATAAAACCAAACTGCTCCACCCTTATGGTGGTCTCTTTCATAAATCTTTTCTCTATAACCCTTTCCCAAATTTTCATTATTTGTGGCATTAGCTTTGTCCTCTCTGTAGTTTCCACAATCCTCAATATTGCCCTTCTCCTTATAAATGGGTACAATCACACTGTTTCTCCACTCCTCTGTTATTCTCCTCTATTCATTGATCTCCTTCTAGATCCCACAACACACCTATTAGATCCCACAACACATCTATTCCATATTCCCCTTAACTCTCCCATACTTCTGCTTGCATTTCATCCGGTTCTGTTGTTTATAGTGTGTGTTTCTTATTTCCAAACCATGTCAACATAAAATAATAATATGTTTTATTTATGTAGCGCCTTTCCCATGCTCAAGACGCTTGGCTGCTGAAAGCCACAAAATTAATAATTATGTTACCACTGAATTTTGAACAGAGAGAACAATACTCTGTCAGAGATCAACTTCCACCTAGTCAACACGTAAAATACACAATCCCCTTCGTATATCACAGTCAAGAGACAAGGGACATTAAGATCCACTCAGGGCAGTTCTAACAAGGTTTTCTGGCAAATGAAAGGCTACAGTAATACTGGATGTGATTCTGCTTTATAGCCAGAAGTGACCCAGAGATATAATATAAAGCCATGCAGTGAAGTGGTAAAATGAGTGCACAGTTGGGAGGAATGGGAACAAACACTCAATTGACAGGAGTAAGAAAGGCCAGTGTCTAAAAGAACAGAATGGAGGTGAAGGGAATGTTGGATGTGGAACTCAGATGGGCAAGCTGACAGGTAGGAGTTCAAATCTATCAAGATAAGCATAAATGGATAGCAGGTTTTGTGATTTTATCTTTGATATATCTCTTCCTGTAGTTTTTTTTAAATAAAATACTAGTTTTTATTAATTTGTGTCTCCTAATCAAATTTTTGGGTGAGTTGGAACACTACAAGGGTCACTACTGTCACAGGGTGGTTATACACCATAACTGAGATTGGAACAGTGGAAAAAGAGACAGTACTGGAGAATAAAAAACATTGACCAATTTGAAGTCTCATGTTGGAAATCTCCAAGTAACACTTCACATAATATAACTTTGCCTTTGATTTTTCTTTGAACATAAGAACAAAGAGTTGGGGCCTGTTTATCTTAGGAACAGCAAGATAAAGGAAGGAAGAAATTCTGGACAGGTTGGCAGTTCATAGCAGAGTGCACTTGTCCAATTTAGCTAAACAGTATTGGACAAGTACGTTCACATTATAAGATTCAAACATACTGTAACTGTCATGAAGTTGGCGTAATAACATTATGATAAAAATATGCACTTAACTTTAGAAACCAGTTGTTATGCCTACTACAGGTCACATCTAGTATAGGTAAAATCTTGGGAAAGATCGGTTAAAAAGTAAGTCCTGGGAGAATACAGGTGACTGAGATGAAAGGACATAATCAGACCGATACGAGGACATGAATAGGGGCTGAGTCATTGGGACGTACAAACCCACTGGTGCAAGATATGTGTCAAAAACCATTAGAAATGGCCTGCAGAGGCAAATCGCCTCTCAGCTGCTCCATTCTTGTCGGACCACGTCAGACCCAAGATCAATCGACATACTTAAACTGAGGGCCACCTGGCAGCCTATTTTCCATATGGTATTAAAATTATTTTGCCAACACACCTATTTGTACTCTGCTTATATTTTTGGCAAATTATTTATAATACATAAATAAATGTGAAACTTTCTCTCCTGCCTGTTCTGGTACTGTCTAATTGCCTGGGAATACGGAAATAAAGGTGGAAGTATTGTGCAACAATAGCAGTCAAATCTGACAGATAGATAGATAGGGCTATACATGAGATTTGGAGGATTCTGTTAAAGTCTACATTTTAAAGAGTCTGAAAGAGAAAATAGGGTCACCCTAGGAACCTACTGTGACAGAACAGAAACAAGAACATAATACATAAACTCCATACAGAAATCTTCCCAACCAGAAAGCGAACAAGACCCAAACATTTTAATAAGATTTGTCATGTCACCAGAAAAACAACACATTTTCTTGCTTTACAGATACTGCTACAGTATTGCCCTGAACTAAATTTGCAGGGATTACTTTTTCATCATTATTTTTGAGAATGTGTACAATTAAAAAAAGGAGTCTAAACATTAATTAAAAAATTAATTATGAAAGAAGTTAATGCAAGCTGAATTAAACAAAAATTGAACTTCACATCTGATCCTCTTAATACAATTCTAACATATTCTAATTTGGTTCTCTGAGCAGAGAGGTGTTTTAATAGAAAATGCTAATTAATTATAGAAAAATCTGCACTTTGATTTAAAAAATTGACATAGAAATCGATAATGTGTCCTTGAAAAATGCGTTGGCATGACTAACATCACTGAGGCTGAGCCAAATGCACAGTTGAATCAGAAACTCCAAGGCTTCTCATTGTCCTGCCGGAACTAATTAATGACTTGTACACACAGTGACTGCTTGCACTTCAGCCTTTGAAATCCACTTATCACTGTGTGCTCCTTAATGCAGGACTTGTTACGATAACGCAAATATATTAATACAATATTTAAAAGCAACAGATCATTTCCTTCACTCTTCAAGTTTTCAATTTTCTTGTGCTCAACTTGCATGGTCTTCACGCATAAAGGAAGTTAATAACCCTTTTGTCTGGGTTTTTTTTTAAGTATTCCATTTAATGACCTGTTTCATTTAAAACATTTTTATATCTTAATAAATGTCATCTTTATTTCAAATGGGTGGCACAGTGTATAGCTCTGCTGCACCACAGCTCTTGTGATTAGGGATCGATTTCTAAGCTTTTTTATGTGGCTGTTGCACATTCTTCCCATATCTTTCTGTGCTTTTCTCTAGCATTCTAAATATTTATATACTGTATGTTAAGTTGATAGGTGAATTTCAATGGCGTGGCATGCTGTACAGGTTTGGTTCCTGTCTTGTACCTGATACTGCTAATGTAATGTATTGTATAAGATGGCTTTTGTTTTAAAATGTGCTGTATGTAAGTCATAATATCCTCCACTATGTTTCTGTGTGCCTGCCAGGGGTGGATGTACACAGTATGATTTTTTTTTCACATGTTACAACATTGGGAATCTGCATGTCTTTCACTGTTAACAACTCAATTGTACTGTTGGTCAGTTGTAGGTAGGCATACAAGTAGGGACCTTAAAATTCAAGGAACTGTTAAAAAATACTTACAGCAGTTCCCCTTTAGTCACCTTCAAAACACTCTCTTTGAGATACAACACATTTGTCACAGCACTTCTCCCATTCCTGGAATCATTTCTTGTACTCATTTTTTGTAACAGCTTCTAGAGCCTCCTGTGTGTTTTTACTACATACCTTCTACAGTGGCACATATTCTTAACTTTAGTGTCAAATTTAATTTCAGAAACAAAAAGAAGTCACAGAGACTGAGATCTGGTGAACACAGGGAAGCAACGTGATCTGTGCACCTGCTGTGGTGCAAAGTCCAGTTTTGGGTGCATCACTTCTCTTCAGCAGATCAATGTAATGTTGCTGATTAAAAGGTTGCCCACAGGGAACAAACTCTCAGTGTCAAAAAAGCAATCATCATTGTCTCTTAAAATTCTGCCATGTTGGTTTGGAGAATGATTTTACAGGCTAATAAAAGGTTGGGGAATTTAACAAATTCACACGAGAGTGTGTGACAAGAACCAAACACAATTTGAAACTGTGAAATTTTACTCTTCAGCCGTGTACCTAGTAGCGATGAGCAAAACTATAGATGCGAAATAGAATTTACAGCAAATTTCTGTGTTACATTTTACCAAAAAAAATCACAAAACAATTTGTGTTTTGATCTAGTGAAAGGTGTGCTATTAATGCTAGAAAAAAGTTTTTTAGTCCTGTTTGGAAGGTTTTACATGTTTCAATTTTTTGTGTCTTCCTGTTGTTTATTATTTAAATAAAGACCTCTACTAAAAAAAAATCAGACTAATTTCTTGTCATGTGTAGACATTTTGTTGAGCAGCGAAGGCTTTTTCTTGTAATACAATTCCCAACTTTGCCAGCTATGATGTCAGTGTTGGTGATCACAATCCTTAAGATGAAGAAAAACAGCTTAACAGTGAGAAGGACCTCCTCCATTTTTATAATGAATATAAATGTTTTCACCCCAACATAAAGCTGAAGCTGAATTACTCAAAAACAGAAGTCAGCTTCCTTGACACCACCGTTCAACTGAAAGACAACACACTTGTAACTTCTCTTTTTCACAAACCGACAGACAGACGAACCTACCTGAAAAGTGATAGCTTCCACACCAAGCATATAAGGCGCTCCATTATTTTCAGCCAAGCAATACGGTACAATCGTATTTGCTCAGACCCGACAGACCGGGATAAACAACTACAGGAGCTCAGACAAGATTTCATCAGACAAGGTTATACCCCCAAAACAACAGACACTCAAATAAGAAGAGCTACTGCCATACCCAGAGAAAACCTTCTGGAATATAAAAACAAAGACAACAAGAACCGCATCCCCCTTGTTGTCACCTACAACCCACATCTTGAAACACTTCGAAAAATTATAAAAGAACTTCAGCCAATGCTAAACAATGACCAAACACTGAAAAATGTATTTCCTGAACCTCCCCTCCTGGCATACAGACAACCACCAAACCTTCAACAACTAATTGTCCGAAGCTCCCTAAGTGAACCAACAGAAAATGGCACATCTCCATGCCTACAGAAAAGATGCAAAACATGTGCCCACATCTATGATACAGACCGTATAGTTATACTACACTGCCGACTTGAATATCACATAAAGGGATCATTTTCCTGCAGATCATCTAATGTAGTCTACCTAATTTTCTGCATGAAATGTCCTGACACTGCACTCTATGTGGGGGAAACTGGACAAACACTCCGCCAGAGAATGAATTTACACAGGTTCCACATTAAACTTGGCAACACAGATATTCCTGTAGCGGCCCACTTGAACAGCCATGGACACTGTGAGAGGACTTTAAAGTCACAGTGCTTATGGGCAACTTCAAAACACAGCAAGAGAGAAAAGAATGAGAAGTTAAACTCATGCTAAAATTTAATACATTACAACATGGCTTGAATAGAGACAAGAGTTTTATGGCCAGATATGAGGATTGTTTACATCTCTCAGAATGACAGACAACCTGTCTACAGACCCACATTGTTTTGAAAAAACTCATTACAAACTTCAAAAGACTTTGTTGGACAGTTATCTTATCCAGAGATCTTGACAATACATTGTTCTTTTCTCTCTTGTTAAATTAACCCTAGCCTGAATGAATCTATTAATTTTTTACATTTAAAATTTCTCATTTAAAGATTTACCAATGTTGATTCTTGTCCTAGAGTGTGTATATAAACATAGGGAACTTCAGTCTCTGTATTACATCTTGCCTGAAGAAGGGGCCTGAGTTGCCTCGAAAGCTTGCATATTGTAATCTTTTTAGTTAGCCAATAAAAGGTGTCATTTTGCTTGGCTTTTCTCTACATTCATAATGGCTAACATGGTACAACACCCTAGTACTACGAAAAACAGCTTGAAGTTTTATGACACTTTGAGTGTGAATATGTGCAACCTCTTCTGCAGGAATAAAGAAACGGGAGAAGGCAATGTTAGGCAGTGACAATGGAGGGGTGAGAGACAGCTTCACTTATAATAAGATTTTCATGTGTACAAAACACAGCAATGTGCACAATGATGCTTTTAAGAGTGTTTTCCTATGTAATATATACAGCATGTCGTATTTAAAAAAACACACTGCACTCCTTCATGGTGATGTAAATGAAAGGCATACATATGATTGATTTTACTGGTATGTGACATATTGCATGCACTTAATAGCAACAGAAAAGAACACAGTAAAAACAGAAGTGTAAATGAGTCTTTAGAGAGCAATATTTTTTGTTTTCAAACCCACGTAAACCTCCATTAAAATTCTTTTTAGTGAGTTTCATGTTTCACAATTACAAAATCACCTATGAAACAAACTGAAGTGTTAGCTTTGCAAAACTATACAGGTATCCAAACTTGCCTGTTTCACTTATTACTAGCAGCAGTAATCATTCGATTTGCCTGTATTTTATGTCTAGTGAACTACATTTATTAATGTTAGTCGATTAAACGTCAAAACATGCAGGGACACCAGTAAGAGAATGAAATATTGTAATGAGCACAGTCCAGTCAGAGATGGGCCATATAATAAGCAAAAACCAATCAGAGTACGATTAGAGTCTGCAATATTCAAAGTTTTCCATTTTCGCCCTAACCAACCGCAATGCTGAGCCAGCTTTTTCAGAAATATACTGCACTGGAGAGCATTTTCAAAAGTCCAGATTTTTGGGAGTTAAGAACACTGAGGTAGTGGGGATGATAGGTAAAAAATGAGACTAATATCTGTGTTTTTAAACAAAAGCCTGGTAGTGTTGGCGTAGCCTACTGTAATGCTTGTGTCCCATGTGTGGTATCGCTGAGCAAGCTTTACGGAGGACAGTATCTGTTTAGTTCGAGTCATCATAACTAATAATTTAGCCCCAATGTATGATTTGTATTTGTTTAATGTACCGGGAAAATTTCAAAGAGATTTTTGAACTGTTAGGTGGTGAAGGCATTTCAAAGATAGAAAGGATGAAACTTTTTATCTGATGAAGAGAGTAAAATCTTCAGCTACAGAATGACAGGTAAAGTTTCAAACTGTTAATAGACCCTCACAATATAGAATGTTATACCTCATTGAAAAATACATACAAACTATGGCTCACCATTAATTTGTAAAAAACAACAGAAGAACAATCATCCAGACTAAAAAGATCATGAAACATTTAATAGCCTATACAGCTGTATTTAAAACAAAAACAAGAGTATAACATAAAGAAGTCAATAAAATTCTGTGTGACACAATGCTTTGAGCTCTTGCTTCACAGCTCCTTACTGTGGGCTTATCTGGCAGTGAGACATTCGCACATTCTTGATGTTTCCTTGTTTGCTTTTTTTTTTGTGTCTTGGTACTTCAGTTTTCCTCCCAAACATATTCTGATTAGGCTGACCAGCAACTCATAGTTGGCCCAAAGATTATGCGCGTGTCTTGTGACAGAATCTCCCCTTTCCAAGACCAATGCTTGCTTTGCACCCAGTGTTGCTGGGATAGGTTAAGGTCTCACAAAATAAACATGGATTAAGCAGGTTTACAAAATGGAGAGGCATAAAAAATGTGCATTTTAAAGTAATACAGTATAAAATGTAAAGTACGGTTAGTCAGAAATCTTTAAAAGCATAGCTGGAAAGTCAAGTTATGGTGACTGTGCAGCAAATACTGATACCATAACATGTGCACTCACTAATATTACATTAGTGATGGAACTGAAAATCGAGGTCAGGAGTCTTGTGCACTCTCCAGTTCCACTGAATAAATTTTGAATATTATTTTTCTATTTGACTGTCAAAATAAGCCCAAAAAAGCAATTCTGGATACATGTAGGATCAGACAAATACAAGCATATATTGAATAGCATTCAATTCTGCAAAAAGTGCCATATTTCTGCTGTTTCCTTTAGTTTAATTCTGCAGAATGCGTTTACCGTTTTACCTTTTTTTACTTAAATACAGACTATTCATTTTCTTATCTGAAAGGGTGTTATTTTAATGCTGCCACTTGAAACAGAGAGTAGCTTTGTAGTGTAGCACAGTGGTATTGCTGCTGCTGTGCAACAAGTAGACCAGGATTCCCTCAGGTGCTCCCTGCGTGATGTTTGAATGTACTCCTCTGAGTGCTTCACTTTCCTCCCACAGTCCAATGACATGCAGATCAGATGAATTAGTATTTCTAAATTGGCTCTGGTGAGTGAAAATATGTGGGTTTGCCCTGTGGTGGCCTGGTGCCCTGTCCAGGTGTTGTTCCTGACTTGCACCTGATAATTACTGGGATAGGCCTTAGCTGATCCATGACTATGCCCTGAATATCTGAGTAAGGAAAATGGAAGGTATGGCTTTGGAATAGAAGTTTATGTGGTGAATGAACCATTTTTAGAGGTATACACAGGAGTAATCAAGTGGGTTTTTATATGGTTTCCTACTTTTTTTTTCATATGCACTTAAAAAAAATTACCACTTTCCACACATGATTCATAATGGAAACCTTGGAGAATGAGACATGGAATAATCATGTTGGTCTAAAGTCAGATGGGTTGGGTTGCGAATTAAAATGTCAAGCCAAGGATTCAATTTTATTTAAATTAATCTATTTTATTTGTAGCACTCTTGACTGATTGCAGGCTCATAGTGCTGTAACAAGAACAAAGGTAAATGCAAATACCACTTTGCAAATTACTAATTGCATAATGAGTACACATAAAGACAGAGATTTGTTTAAATACATAATAAAACAAAGTGATTTGAATCTCATTAACATAAATGGAACCTAAAAATATGTCTATCAATATTCCCAATGAACTTTGGCCAGTTAACAATGGAACAAGAGGGGAAAAAATCTCTAGTTAACAGCATCCCAGTAGAAAATTTACTTCTGGGGGTCCATGGTTAGTTATAGCAGAGAGTCAAAAGATAAAGTCAGATGTAGCCACAGTCCTGGAGACATCAGACACTTAGCCGAGCATTGTACAGCATAAGTCTAGACTGAGCTGTTTAATATAATGGCATAATCTTTCCATCCTTTGATTCCAAAGCTGCCAGTATTTTAGGTGGCTTTCTTATGGGCAGGAAAACACAGGAGGATACCAAGAAGAGAAACAGAATAGAGGAAGCTTTGTAACAGTTATAATTATTATAATACAGTGTACTTATACTTTTGTATGAATGTCTGTCAAACGGATTAAACTTTTGTATAAATGTCTATTAAATGGAGATGCAATATGGATAGCTAAACACTAACTCTAATAAGGGTATGCAAAACTATTAGTGAGTCTTCTGTTATTTTTTACATTCTTGGAATTGTTATTAGATTGGCATCTTGAGATCTTAGTGCACCTTTATTTTTTGTTAAGTAATGATAAGTTCAGACAGCTAAGCACTTAGGCATGAGGTTTTCCGTTAGAAGGACACCACCATATTTCAAAGCTGTTTTTGTACATTGCAGTAAATCCATAAGTCAATCAAAACAAATAATGGTATTTTTAAATACCGAAGGGTGCCTTCTTTCAAATAAATCATAGGCTTCCATGTTGTCTACTACCCTCTTTCGTAAGTAAAATATGCAATTTGCACACATATATGCCAAGTCAAGCACATCTCAGCTAAGTGAATCTGATTTAATCAAAGATCCCATCTGTGTCGAGCCACATACAGTGAAAGGCTCATTACCATTGGATAGCTGAGGTTCCGAGCATTCAAATGATGTATAGTTGTCTATGATTGGTCATTCATACTACATGTCACAGTTTTTACTAGGGAAATATACTAGATAAATTACTTCATCAAAAAAAAAAAAGAAAACATACAATTGAGGAAGTCCTACAAAAGTTTCAGAATGTTAGTTATATGGAATGTGAAGACCCTGAGTCACAGTTTTGACTGCGTTGAGAAGACAGATTTGCTGAAGGACTCAATGATATGCTAAGCAGTGCTTAGTGTATCTTTGAAGCATTGAGATGTACAGTTTTACTATTAAAACATTATGGGTTCAATTACCATGCTCTCCTTATCTTAGTTTTCTGCACAGTGCTCTTTCAGTTTCAAATTCTTAGTGTACTGGTGAAGTACCATTGTAATGTACTTGCTCAAAGTTTCATATGAGGACCCCCTCACTGTGATCGAATGTCACTGTATCACATTGCTTGAACTTTCACAGGGGACCATTCTTTGATTGAATGCATTTGTATCATGCCATGCCGCACCTCGCTGCACTACGCTGTCACTTGCAGACTTATGTAGGGAACCTGCACTCTCGACAATCAAAGGTCACTGAATCAATCCACGCAAAGCTCTTTGATTGAATGTATTTGCATTACGTCATGGCACAGCACTGTTCACAGTTTTACATGCGTAAACCCTATTGCCCACTTTATAAAATGTCAGTGTTCCACTTCATAGTTTATGAGTAAACCAGTTTTTGACTTATAGGCCAAAAATGTGTGGTTTATGTTAATTGGCCAGTATGTGAATGGTTTAAGTGTATGTGAAATGTGGGAAGAAAGCAACAGCAACAAAAATAAATAAATTAAAAACAAACTTTTGTTATGCAACTCCAACAAAAATCAGAAAAAGATGTGTGAACTGCAGCACAAAAACTCCAATCTGTTGTATAAAATTTAAGATTTCTCTGTATGTAGTAGTAAGAAGAAATTGTTCTAAGGATTGGCATGAAAAATCATTTCGAAAGTAAAGGTTTGGATGAGAAACATAACTGCAATACTTGTTTAGGAGAAAGAGACTAAATGTTTCCAAAATGGGACAAGAAATATTTCAAAAAAGGAGCATACCTTATGCCAAACAGTATAACTTTGCAGTGCTGTAAGATATGACATCTAAACTTGGTGCAATGATAGCTGACAGACAGAGACACAAATGAAATTGATTTCTGGATGGTACATCTTAAAATTTCTTAATTATGAACTGTAAAATCTATTTTGCTGGGGAAAAAAAATCCTAAAATTTCTATTATTTTGTTCTTTTTAGTTGATATTGGATTGAAACTACATATGAATAAAAAACTTTCTTTTAAAAATCTGAAGTGTTATACTCACTACTCTTCAGTCATTTGAATCTCCTTTATTACATAAACAGAGAAACAACCATTCATTTTGGGGTATGTAATTTAGGTGCAAGAATGCCAAAATCTACTTATGGCCTAAAAATTTAAGGATTTATATAAAAACAGGAGGATTTTGAAATCAGCCCTAAGCATAACTGAATGCAGTGTAAAGGACTTAGTAACTGGAGTTTTGTGTTCATGCTTTCTAGTTCCTGCAATGATTCTTGTAGCAACATTTTAAATTAACTGAATGTTGTATATAGAATGATTTGAACAGCTAGTGAGTAATAAACTGCAGTATTTATTTAAAAAAAATAATCGATCAATGAATTAATCCCTCATATTTAGAAATTTGTGCAATATTTTAACCTAGAGAAACAGGTTTTAGATAGTTTTGTAATTTTTTTAAACATACTGGTCAAGGATAATGCCTATGTTTTGTGCTGATTTAGTATAATCAAGTGGATGAGGGAAAATGGGAAGGTGAAAAGGATCATATGGATCATAAATCAGGATCAGTAAGTATGACTTCCTTACCTCAAAGCTTCTGTTTTCATTGCCTCAATACTTCTGTCCTTGCACCACAATTGATGTTATAATTATTTCCTTACTACTCATAGCTATTTTTTCTATTAAATCATTAATTTCATTAATTCAAGAGCAAAGGTGCACCAGTCAGTCAGCTACAAGAGTTTGTGTAGTTGTGATCAAAATACTACGGTAAGAATTTTTTTTGCATTGAAAACTAACAATCCATTTATTAAACCCCTTTAGGCAAATTACAGTTTAGCCATGTTGACACATGCAACCACAGAAGACTAATTTAGAGTTTTCAATTAACCTAACACTTGTCTTTGAATGAGTTGTTAGGGTAAAACCAGAAGATTTGGGATAAATGCTTAAATTCCCTACATATAGTGACTGAGCTATTCAGCACTCCTAAGGACTGCTTCACCATGCTGTCCTTTGCTTTAAAATGACTATTTATCCTTCAGTTCATCCATATAATCATCCTTCTGTTATTATGGAACCAAACCTTCTTAATCTAGTTTAGGGTGGATGGGTCTGAAGCCTGCAATGTCATTCAAGGTAAAACTACAAGTTCTACATATAAAAATCACATTTATGGATTCTTGAACACTGTGTGTTTACAGGAAGGAACACCTATGAAGAAAAGTGTTGCGATATGCGTGAACAATCTATAGATCATATAATTAAGAAGAAAACAGAAACATAAAAGAAAAGAAATTGAAGGAATTCTATTTTCAAAAGGTAGGCATACCTCTTATAACATTTCACCTCTCTCTTTACCTTAATGCTATATATATATATATATATATATATATATATATATATATATATATATATATATTCAGATTGTCAAGGCCTATTCTATATTATTAGCTGCTCTGTGACCGTTGCTCTAATTAAAAGCAGGACATTCAAATGTAAAAGGCCAAAACAACAACATCCAACTTTGATGAAATCCTCCCCAAGCTCTGGAGACCCCCAA
Organism: Erpetoichthys calabaricus; assembly: GCF_900747795.2. Lineage (NCBI taxonomy): Eukaryota > Metazoa > Chordata > Cladistia > Polypteriformes > Polypteridae > Erpetoichthys > Erpetoichthys calabaricus. Next base: position 167,831,659 of record NC_041395.2, on the reverse strand, counting down.
GCATTGTGTAGAAAAGAAAAACGGAAAACAAACAAGTTATTAACTTACTGAGGTTTTATCAGTCCTTGGCACTACACCTCCCTGGATAATACAGTGGAGTCAATCTGCTAGTTTTTATTATTTATTTATATTTATTTTATTTTTCTTCTAGAAACCACAAAATTTGACAGTAAAAGGATTACCGGGTTTAGGCTTTGGACTGCCAGCAGTAATAGCCAAAAGGCGAAGAGAATGAAGCCAGCATAATGCCAAGTAGATTGCATGTGCAACTAAGGGAGAAAGTGCTTGCATAAACAGACTTAAGGAGATTTGCACATCACTTTACTTATCACCTGCAATTCCTCAGTGGAAGAGGAAATGTGGAGAGAAGTTGCCACGAGACCATAACGTTGATTAATAATCCCCCTTTGCAAAACAGTTGGGATCAGATGAAAATAATGTTGATTGGTACATTTGAAAAGCCACAATCTTGCTAAATAAATCAAATTAGGTATTAACAGAAGGGTTGATTCCCCCAGCACCAAATCCCCCCGCCCCCCCAAGCACCACACCCGCACCCCCATTCATTGCTTGAGGCTTGCGCTAATCCATACCTAGCAGCAGCAAGGTTAGTTAAGCATTTTAATAGCCTTAGTCCTGTGATAATTAGCCCTGCCCTGAAGGGAGCTGTGGTGAGCCACTCGGGCCTTGAAATAGAGCTGGGATTCACTGTTGAGGACTAATCCTCCCTCACACAATGAGGCTGAACTAATTCGCAGAGTAAACATTTTCTCCCAGTGCAGTGAAGTCTCTTTCTTTCAAATTCTTGCAGCTCCTTCTTTTAACTTTCTTCTTTCTTTTCTCTCTCTTGTTTTCTTAGGAAGCGATTCCCACAGGACAGTCTGGGCTTCTTTATGAAAGCTGGTAAAACTGCTTCAGTCAAAACAGCAGAACAATCTATTTTAATTTACTTAGGCTAAACTTTACCTCTATTATCAAAATCTTATACAAATATTGGGCAAATCAATCTTCTTGACTTAGTCAAAAATGCATCACCTCTATTCAGAAAGAAAAAAAATGTGAGCTGCAATAATTGTGACAAAATAAACATATTCATTCATACTGATTTTGAAAACTGCCCATAACAGTAATTTTTATGATGCTATTAACGTTTTCATTTTCCCATTCATCTAAAAGTTTCATGTTTCAGAATATAATGAGAATAATCGCCCTTTGAAAGCATTACAATAAAAGTAACATGTTCATAAAATAATTTTAGGTGTCAGGTTGAACACACTTTTTCTCCCGGAAGAAAGAATGGGTTCACAGCAGAGAGCAGTGGATCCTTAAGTGTGATATCTATTTTTTGCCTGATGCTTTTATGATAAGCTCTGATGCCTTTTTACCCTGAATAAGAATAGGCAGGTTTGAACATGGATGGATGGATGAACTGAGTTTGTGAAAAACATAAAATACTCCTTTCATAAAGTCGGAATAATCATGTGAACATTAAAATTTTTGATCATATCCAGATGAATTACTGATACACATTTGCACTTATTTGCACCTTACCAAAAAATACTGTAATCATAAAGTCGGAATAATCATGTGAACATTAAAATTTTTGATCATATCCAGACCCAATTACTGATACACATTTGCACTTATTTGCACTTTACCAAAAAATACTGTAAGTCTCACTAGTGTATTCAGTCACTGCTTGTGGACATACTGGGAACCATGCATATAAGAGTACACTTGCTAAGTGATAATGATTAAACATAACTTTTTAATTTCACATGAAAGAACCAAAATGTGATGTCTCAATGCACACTTGACCACTACAGTCTGTGGCAGCTGTTTTACCAATTCCTGACAAGAACCAAAAAAGCCAAAGAAACCATAATGCCCCATTTCCATTCATACTGAAAATGATGATCAAGAGAGCTTTTGCCCTCAGACTTCAAGAAATTTTCCCTGAGTTCATCTCTGGACACCAGCATTATGGTGTTACATACTGTATATAGTATCTAAGTGAAACATCCTATCTACCAATCCTGAGATTGGTTAACACCTGGGTATATGAGAGCTTGCTCTCCCGGGAATGAATCATATGTGCAATTATTATTATTATTTGTGATAATTTTCTCAGATCCTTATAGGCTACAGGATAGTAGGGCACTGTAGACACACTGTGCACATCAGACCAACAATATCACCAAAAATAGATAGAAGACCTAAATCAGTAACTACATAATCTACAGTTATTTATCAAAAATATTTAGCACTATTGCTGACAGTGAATTTTGGCTGTTACACTATAGCTTATAGCAGAATTAGAAAAATGTTATTTCTCAGCTGGAGATACTGAGCTTGTCCTTCTCTGTCTCAAGACTATATGGAGCGATACTTTATTGCATTCAGTACTGTATTGCTAGTGGGTACAAGACTGGATAAGATCCTTTCTGTTCTGAACAGAAGTGATGTGATTGGTGATTCAAAAAACAGAGTCCATAAACAGTATTCCTCTTCTTGGAAGTTTTCACATTTTGTTTAAATTAAAGGGAAGTGTGTTTAGGATTGAAGTCAGGAAGCACGTCTTTATTCAAAGTGCTATGGAAATCTGGAACAAACTACTGAGATATGTACAGCAGTTGATGCAGAAACCTTGACAACCTTTAAGAGTTATCTGGATGAGATATTGGGAAAGTTATTAGCTAAACAAACGAGCATGAGAGACTGAACATTCTCCTCTTGCTTTACAAAATTCTTATGTTGTTATGCACAAAATTAAATTACAGTGGATTTTTTTTTTGGCAATGATCAATAAAAAAAGACTGTTTGATGTAATATTGAAAGCAAATTTCTGCAAAGTGTTTTAAATTTATTACAAATACAAAACTCAAAATAATTGTTCTCATACAAATTCACCCCCTTTAATATGACACACCTAAACCATCACTGGTGTTGCCAACTCATTATAGAAGTCATAGAATTAGTTAAATGGAGATCACCTGAGTGTAGTCAAGGGGTTACATTGGATTTTAGTATAAATGCACCATATCTGGAAGGTCCAACTTGTTGTGAGTCTGCATTGTGGCCTAACCTACACAATGAAGACAAAAACACTCCATGCAACCCCATGGAAAGGAGATTGAAAAACACAAGTCAGGAGATGAAGTCAAGAAAATATTGAATATTCCTTGGAGTCCAGTTAAATCACCCATTAAGAAACTGAAAGAGTATGATGCAGCTATAAATCTGTCTAGAGCAAGTAGTCTACTAAAAGTGAGTAATCTTGCATGAAGAAGACTAGTGAGGAGGCCATGAGGAAACCTATGAGATAACTCTGAAGAAGTTATAAGGTACAGTGGCTGAGATTGAAGATACTGTGTGTACAACAACTGCCTCCCGGGTGCTTCTGTACTCACAGCGTTATAGACAAGTGGGAAAGAGAAAGCCACTGTTAAAATAAACACACAATGATATCTTGGCTAGAGTTTGTCAGAAAACACATGGAAGACTCTGAAGTCACGTGTAAGAAATATGGTCTGATAAGATCACAGATGAGGTTTTTGGCAATCAGACTAAACACTATATCTGACATAAGCTGAACACTGCACATTACCAAAAACACATCATTGCCACCGTGAAGTATGGTGGTAGCAGCATCATGCTATGGGGTTATTCATAAAAACAAAAAGCCCTGGAGGGCTTCTGAAGGTAGAGGGTAAAACGATGGCAGCAAAATTCCTGCAGAAAAATTGGATACAGTCTGCAAGAAACATACATCTTGGGAGAAGATTTCTTTTTAGGCAAGACAACAACCCCAAGCATAAAGCTAAAGCTACACAGGAGTTATTTAAAAACAGCAATGTTAATGTCCTGGACTGATCAGAGTCCAGATCTCAATTTAAATGAGAATTTGTGACTGGACTAGAAAATAGCTGTTTACTCACAATCTCCATGCAATCTGACAGAGCTTAAGCAGTTTTGTAAAGAAGAATGAAAAGGAATGGCAGTGTCCAGATGTGCTAAGCTGATAGAGAAAGACCTGTGCATACAGACTTAAGGTTTTCATGGCTGCCAAGGGTACATCTACTAAATACTGACAAAAAGGGGATGAATACTTATGCAATTAACTATTGTGGTTTATATTTTGTACTTAATTTAGACCACTTTGCACAGGTCTGTTTTCACTTTGACATTAAAAATTCCTGTATTGTTGATGTCAAAAAAGGCAAATTAAATCCATTGTGATTCAATATTGTATAACAATAAAATTTAACACCCACTTTTTATAAGCATTGCAATGTACCTGTCTATAACTCCCAAAGCTATTTATGCCAATATATTCACAGTGTAATATCTCAATAATTTACTGCAACATCTAAACAGAACAAATAAAAGATTTTTGAAAAACACATAACTCTGGGCGCCTAAAGTGAGGCCTATATATGAGCCTGAACCAAGAAATATAGGAAATCTGGTCACCCTAAAAGTCCTGCGTTTGAATCTCAGCCTGGATATGTCTACATGGAGTTTTCACAAGTGCATTATTATGCTTTCTGATAAAATGGTTTCCCATCCAGGATACCACCCAGAATAGATCCCTTTGACAGTCACTTGGGTTAAGCAGGTCTAGTAATTGGAGGATGTATGTATATATGCACACACACATTGTCATAGTACTGTACCCCTAAAGGGCACAGCATTAACCCTAAATACAAAAACAGAGTATATAATGATGATTACTTATTTTATAATGACAAATATGGGTCCACAAGGGACAAGCATGCTCAGAATTTTAATACAGTACCCGTGTGCCTGGCTAAGGCCTTATTAAATGATAGTTTTAATCATTTGTTAGTGTTGCTAAGTTGCCCATTGCAGCAGTGGAGATTAGAACATAATAGATACGATTTGCTTTTTTCTCACATTTCCAAATGTAAACCACCTAGAAAGAACAAAAATTATTTTTTATTTCAAATTAAGTAAAATAGATATTATTATAATGAAATGCTGTTTTATAAATCTGTAACCCCTCCTGGATTGTTATAATATGTAACCATTAATATTAAATTATATAATAGTGTACATTTTATTATTGATGTCAGTCCCCAAGGTAGTTAAGAGGTTGACAATAGTTTGTGATTTCCTGATGGTGAAATAAGTGTGCTGTTATCGTCACTCTGTTGTCCATGTATTACTGTAGTATATCTATGATCCTCTATTCCAGTAGAACTCTTTGAGATGAGTACTGTCTGAACTTAGTTTTTTCGCTTACAACTTTTGCAGCTCTCAGGACTACCAGATGACATTTCAGATGTGTGTTAGGATTAAAGATGTAGTCAAGTGGACAGGTATAATTCAAAGCCTACCTGAGTACCACAATCTTCTGAGGGTTCCATAAAAAGTACAGTAGAAAACAGTAGCAACAGGTGAGACCAAGGTGAGAGGATACATACAACAAGCATCGTCCATTAGGTAAGGTTTCAAGCAAGACCCAAGTTGGAGTGTCAATCTCTGCACATGTCCTTTGATGCATATGAATGCTCAAAAGTAATATGATGGAGGGCAGTCACTTAGCAACAGGTTATACTAACAAACCATTGCACAACTGTATAACCCCAGCCAGGCTAAGCCTTCACACACATCAATGTGGCTTATCAGGTTAGCCATGATAAAAAGGAGAGCTGAAGATAAGAAACCATTACCCATGAGTCGCTCGCCTGAATCATAACTGTGCCTGTGGATTAAGTACTGTACTTTATCCATAAATAAATGAGAGTTGTTGTGCTTCTGGTGCATAAAGTATAGCTGGAAGTTTTCTGGTATTATTTTGGGGCCATAAGCAGAAAAGTACAGGTTTAAGCAGAGAAAAATGAAATAAACACTGTATCCACAAAAGATCTGACAGAGCTTACCTTTACTTGACCGGGGTAAAACAATCTAATGAATCTCAGAGTAACTTTAGAGGATGAAATCTTAAGGCATGGGTATTTGGGTTAAAGATAAATGTTGGGCCCAGCATGGTTAGAAGGCATTAGACCAAAGTAGGCTTAGATTTTTGACAAAGCCTTGTTCATCTGTAACCTCAGAGATGGTAACACCAAAAGAAAACACAGATGGTTTATTTTTATTATTATAATGAAATTCCATAGCTGAACATTTCAAGGAATTTTATAAGAATACATCTTATGGAGAATGTCTATTCTACATTGTATGAACAAGACTTGACAACAAAAGAATGGTTTAAAATCTGGATTTGCTTTTTTCTGTCTTCCAGCTAACGTGAAAACCTCAAGAGAGATTCAATGAAACTATACAAATTTATTTAGAAAAAATAACTTTTCTTTAAATATGCCCATCAATCTTATCAAGCATAATGGTCAATGTTTAAGCCAAGTTAGCAAAGCTATCTGCACTAACTAGATTGGTTGTGGAGGATGAGGAAAATAAATAATAATGCTCACTGAAATATGAAACTTAGGCAGAGACTATTAAATAGTCGAATAAAACACCTTAAATATTAATTTATTCACTGAGATGTTTTACCTCATGGCAACCAGTAATAACACAAAAAACTGCATATGAAAAAGCACTACTATAGGAGCCTGTGGTGTGTTTTCTAGAGATGAACTAGTTGGGGTTCCCTGTATGACTTTCTGAGGATTATTAATAACGTGTAAGTGGAAAGAATGCCCACTTTGCTGGAATACTGGGTGTGGCCTCTTTAAGACTGACATCAAGTTTCGCAAGATCTTCTTGAAGGGTTCGACACCAAGTCATGCGAGGACAGCCTTTCTTCCATTTTCCACCTGGTATTATCCATTTCATACCAATGCTGGCATGTCGGTCTTCTGACAATCAGAATGCGTGGAATATGATATCGCTTAAAGCAGCAATCCCACTTCTTCTTTGTACTTCCTCATTTGTGATGTCATCATGATAGGTGATACCCAGAATTCGCCATAGGCATTTGTGATGGAAGACATTTAGCTTCCTGGTGATTTCCAGGTTTCACTGGCATAGATTGCCATTGGGATAGTGATAGCTTGGTACAGTTGTACTTTAGTGTTCAACGTGATGGCCCTTGATTTCAAAATTGTACTCATCCTTTGGAAAGCTCCTACCACTTTCCCAATTCTGTATCCAACATCTGCATCTACAGCACCGTCCCTGGAAAAGACACGTAAATCCTCCACCGTCCCTGGAAAAGACATGTAAATGTCTCCACCTGCTCGACTGGTTGATGGTCTACCAGAATCTGCATACATTCCACTGTGTTGTTGATTGCCATCACTTTTGTTTTGTCCCTGCTGATAAACAGACCCACCTTTGTGGCTTCCATATATAGTTTTTTTGTCATGTCCTGTAGATGTTGTTGTGATGATGCCAACAAAGTAATGTCATCGGCAAAGTCAAGGTCTGTTAGATGCCGCTGTGGTGTCCACGGGATGCCAAACTCGATGCCATCTATTGCTCGTTGCATGACATAATCAATGACCAACAGAAACAAGAAAGGTGATAGAATGCATCCTTGTTTTATTTCTGTTGTGATGTCAAAGAAGTCCGTAATGCCTGTATCTGTTCTCATGCAGCATTGGGAGTTCAGGTAAAGGTTCTTGAAGATGTCAATTGTGAAAGAAAATTTAACTGCATGCAAGCTATTAAGTGTTAAAAGCTGTTTTGCTATAATGGTAGGTTATTCATACAGGTGTCGGTCATAAGACAGGTTGCAGTAAGCTGACATAAGACAACTTCCTTCTTTAGGAACGCGTCTGTTAGACACAGGAAAGATGATCTTTCCTTCTTTGGGGACCCTCTTGACATGTACACAAAATAGAAATGGTTGGCCGATTTGCATAATATAAGATGAAATGCTTAGATGCTGGTTCATAAGTAAGGGGGAGGGAGGAAAATTAATATTAAAAGCTGATTGAAACAGGAGAACTTTGGTCTTCTGCTTTGCAAAGCATGTATTCATGTACTTATCTATGACTGAATAATGACTGATGGATTGAACTATTCCTGTCTTCTTCGGGGGTTATTTCCACACAATAAACAGTTTGGGTACACCGTATGAACTAACTATGTCCCCTAATGATTGTCGGTGTAGGCCTACGCTGTTGAACACCTTCTTAAAATCAATTACATTTATGGCGAATGGATACTGAAACTCGATGCACTGCTCAATGACATTGCAAAGTATAAAAATTTGATCACAGCATGAGCGACCGTGTCTGAATCCTGCCTATTCTTCTTTCAAAGTCTGGTCTATCATGCCCTGCAGGCGGCGCAGTAGCACAATGGTAAACACCTTTCCAGGCACTGATAGCAGTGTGATGCCTCACCAATTGTTACAATCGCTGAGGTTGCCCTTTTTGGGTAGTTTGACGATGACCCCATTTCTCCAGTTGTATGGAACACCCTTGTTCTGCCAGCACTTATTTAGTAAGGCCATCAGTTGCTCTGTCATACAGTTGCCCCCACATTTAAAAAGTTCGACATTGATAGAGTTGAGTCCAGGGGCTTTATTATTCTTTAGTGCTTTGAGTGCCTTTTCAACTTCATTTGTTTCGATTTTGCCCAGGTTGACATCAAGTTCAGCTACATCGTTGTCTATAGGGAAAATATAGGTTGCAGATGGGTTCAGTTGGTTCAAGACTTCTCGGAAGTGTTCCATCCATCTGGCATCTTGTTCGGCTTGGACTTCTCCTGTTTTACTTTTGATTGGGACACTGTGATGGCTGCAAGCACCTGTCATTTCTCAAACAATACAATACAACGCTCTTGTGTCATTTTTGTCAGCTGCATCCTGTGCTTCAAGGCTTTTTTTCTCAATCCATGATCTCTTGTCCGTGTGGTAACTGCGCTTAACTTGTCGGTCTAAGTCAGTGTACTCTGCACTTGCTGAAATTTTAACTGAGTCAATTTAGCTTGGTCCCGTTTGTTTTTTAGCATTTTCCACTTGTCTGTCAGTGCCCAAGTTTCTTCTCGGATCCATTGCTTTCTTTGTGTACGTCTCCGGCAACCCAGTGTCATCTTAGTGCTTTCAGTAACTACTGCTTTGAATTCTGTCCATTGTTGGTCAATGCTGCATAACTCATCATGTTGCAGTACCTGGAAATGGTTTGATAACTCTATTTGAAAATGGGTGGCAATGGATCTGTCCTTTAGCTTCTCTACAGCGAATATCCTTATTGGTTGCCAGTTGCATTTCTGCCGGAATCTGAGGCAAAGTCTATATATATCTATATATATCTAAGTATATATTTGCTCAACAGTATACTCTAATATCGAGAACTGCTGATCTCCATCGCTTGTTGATGCAAATATAGTCAATTTCATTATTGATGTTACCGTCCAGCGAGCACCATGTTGTCTTATCTATTGTCTTATGCGCAAAGTATGTGTTGCTAACACATAGGTTATGTATGCCATTGTCGGTTGTGCATTTGGCGGACCTGTGTGGGCCTATCACATGCTCGACACCTGTTCTACAGGTATCAACTTACGCATTCATATCGCCAATAAGTAGTTTGACATTGTGGCAAGGTATTTTGTCAAACACTTCTTGTAATTGGTCGTAGAAAACGTCCTTGTCTTTTTCTGCTGCATCCTCAGTTGACGCATATACCTGGACAATGGTGGTCTTGACATGTCTAGAGTGGAATCTGGCAGTGATAATATGACTGCTGATAGGGTTCTAGCCGACCAGTGATTTGGCCGCGGCTGTGCTTAATAAGATTCCTACTCCTTGGGTGCATTTCTCCTCATGACCCGAGTTTAAACAGTTTTGTTTTCACTGACCAATTTGTTGCTGCCCATCCACCTCATTTCAATGACTCCAAGCACATCTATGTGATATATGTCAAACTCACGCAATTGTTGCATCAGTTTCCCTGTTTGATTTAATGTGCGAACATTCCAAGTCACAATTTTAGTATCATTGGCTGCACTCATTAGGCCTAGAACTTCCTTTCGGCTTTCATCCAAGACCGTCATGAATGAAGATGTGCCAACATCTTCATGCCTATGCTTTGTGTTTGTTTCCTGATAACTCTTGCTGTTTCTGTAGCAGTCATAAGTTTTTACGAGGGTGGGATTCCGGGCTTGGGACCGGTAATGGCGGAGTTATTGTGCTGTATGTTAATTAATGAAAAAGTTACAGGCATTTAAGAAGAAAAAATAAGTTAATTATTTAATCTCCAGAACTTTTTCCCTGGCCAGTATATACAACTTAATGTAACTGAAATGTTATTAAACTATTTTTTTTTTTACTAACAACATGAACTATAGGTTTAAATACTTTATGTCTGCTTGTTTCATGCATGGCAAGCGGCTGGGGGGGTGGCACCCAGCCGGGATGCCCAGAAGGACCGGAGGAGGGATTGCGCCTCCTCCAGACCACGAGAGGGCGACTGCCCTGGTGGCTTTGGGGACCACGGGAACTGAGCTTGGAAGCTCAACCCTATAGGGGTCCATGGTCACTGCCAGGGGGCGCCCCAATGCCTGGAGAGCCCTGGTCCTCAGCACTTCCGCCACACCTGGAAGTGCTGGGGGGAAGACGACCAGGGACACCCGGTGCACAGCCGGTACTTCCGCCACACTGGGGAGTGCCGGTGGAAGATTATCGGGAGGCACCTGGAGCACGTCCAGGTGATTATAAAAGGGGCCGCCTACCTCCGTTCGATGGCTTGAGTCGGGAGCAGAGAAGGACGGAGCTCGGGAGGAGAGGAAAGGAAGCGGCCTGAAGAGAGAGAGGTATTTTGGATAGGCCTGGACTTTGGGGGAGTTTTGGGGTTGTGTGCTTCACTGTATATAGTATTTATAAATAAAGCGTGTGTTGGGTGAATTATAACGATGTCTGCATACCTGTGTTCAGGCTGCTTTCCACACATGTCATGATCCTAATAACTTACATACAACAACCTTGAAAAAATTATAGATCAAATATAATTGTGTTGTAAGATTACTACTAAGTTACCTTGTTTATTCTATATTACAGTATACTGACATCTGTTGAAACTGAGAGAGCTAATGCTGACTTTTAAAATAATAAGTTACCTGAAACTGTTAGCATACTGGCATAAGAAAGTTGACAGACTTACCTTAGTAATTATAAAAGAATTTCTCAACTGGAATTTTACCACTTTTGTCTACTTTTGAAACTTTTGTTATACAATGCTTTTCAAAGATACTTATTACATTGCAAAAATCGATTCTTAGAAGTGGAATACATTCTTAGAAGCAGAATATATGTCATCCGTCACTGGCTGACAAACTATTGGGAAGAAGATTTACCCATAACTTATCACTTCTGTATTTTGTGCAAAGGGCTAATTGTAGCCAGCAACAAAACCCTACAAAATGGTGATGCATGTAAATCAAAATAATAATCAAAATGATAGTGAATACATAATAAATAATGATCAAAATTACATTAACACGTAAATATATTATTGGAATCATAAAACTCTTTGGTGTTAATGAAATTGACAACAGGTACACTAGAAGGGCAACAGTGAGATGATCCCCAAAACAGGAATGGTTTAACAGGTGGAGGCCACTGACATTTTTTCCACCTCATCTTTTCTGACTGTTTTTTAACTAGTTTTGCATTTGGCTACGGTCAGTGTCACTACTGGTAACATGAGATGATACCTGGACCATGCAGAGGTTGAACAGGTAGTCCAACTTCTCCAGAATAGCAAATCAATACGTGCCATTGCCAGAAGGTTTGCTGTGTCTCCCAGCACAGTCCCAAGGGCATGGAGGAGATTCCAGGAGACAGGCAGTTATTCTAGGACAGCTGGAGAGGGCTGTAGAAGGTCGTTAACTCATCAGCAGGACCATTATCTGCTGCTTTGGGCAAGGAGGAACAGGATGAGCAATGCCAAAACCCTACAAAATGACCTCCAGCAGGCCACTGGTGTGAATGTGTCTGACCAAACAATCAGAAACAGACTTCATGAGAGCCCAGCACCGTGGAACTCAATTGGCATTTGCCATAGAATACCAGAATTGGCAGGTCCACCACTGGCGCCCTGTGCTTTTCACAGATGAGAGTAGGTTCACACTGAGCACATGTGACAGACGTGAAAGGGTCTGGAGAAGCTGTGGAGAATGTTATGCTGCCTGCAACATCGTTCAGCATGACTGGTTTGGTAGAGGGTCAGTGAAGGTCTGGGGAGGCATATCCATGGAGGGACGCACAGACCTCTACAGGCTAAATAACGGCACCTTGACTGCCATTAGATATCGGGATGAAATCCTTGGACCCATTGTCAGACCCTATGCTGGTGCAGTGGGTCCTGGGTTCCTCCTGGTTCATGACAATGCCCGGCCTCATGTGGTGAGAATATGCAGTTAGTTCCTGGAGGATGAAGGAATTGATACCATTGACAGGCCCTCGCGCTCGTCTGACCTAGATCCAATAGAACACACCTCTGGGACATTATGTTTCGGTCCATCCGACGCCGCCAGGTTGCACCTCACACTGCCCAGGAGCTCAGTGATGCCCTGGTCCAGATCTGGGAGGAGATCCCCCAGGACACCATTCATTGTCTCATTAGGAACATGCCCCGACGTTGTCAGGCATGCATACAAGCATGTGGGAGCCATACAAACTAGTGTACAATTTTGAGTTGCTGCAATTAAATTTCAGCAAAATGGACTAGCCTGCCACAGCATTATTTCACTTTGATTTTCAGGGTGTCTGAATTCAGCCCTCAGTAGGGTGATAATTTTCATTTCCATCAAATGATGTGGCGTCCTTTTGTTCCTAACATATTACCCACTCCATATCAGTATAGATACCCAGCAACATTTTTCCCATTGAGATCTGATGTGTTTTCAAAGTGTTCCATTAATTTTTTTGGAGCAATTTATATATATTGCATCTTTTTTTTGGCTCCTTTGGCTCTTCGTTTAGGTTCAGAGGTTAGCCACAATAAGCAGATAACATTAAAAAAATGCAAAAATCTACCAAGCTAATCAATAAATGATCCAATAAAATCATTGACTTTAAGGACAAGATTAAGATGTGATTAAGAGGCAGTGGGCAGGAAAACTGTCTGCATTAAACCAAACCCCCTCACAGGTTTCATCTTGACCAATGACTACAAAAATTTTAGCCATTCTCTACTAATTATTTTTGCTAGGAAACAGAGTATGTTGGCATCTTATATCAAGTTAATTTAGGTGACTCTCTATATTTGGCCATTATGCGAACTGATACCCTGGGGTGACAACAGTATTGTTTCATGACACAAAAGAAAGACACAAATTAAAATTGATCAATATCTGATTTAATTTGCATTAGTCATACTCCAGAGAGACAGAGAGAAAAAATGAGGATTTTGATGAGATTGTTCCTAGCAAAATATTGGAGATAAATTCTACATGTTAAAACATGTTAATTTCCTCAAAACATTGATATTTACATGTGACAGTAGAAACCTTATATGCTGATATTTGATGAGTGGCGAAAAGGCAAACTCCTCAGTGCTTTGGCTTAGGTGCAGAAATTGATTTCTTGCTTTCAGGAGACATTCAATGTGTGACACTGAAACCTCTCTACATGAAGAAAACCCAAACTTGTGTTGCTGGCTCCAGCTCTGGGTGTCCCTGCTTTTCTACCTATAGTTCTTTCTCTAGAGGAATCTTCAGTGTAGCTTCTGTGGAACATGACAGGCTGCTTACAGCCACCCTTCTATGGCACTTTAAGGGTTAGGAGACAGTTTTGTGATAATCACACTGATGCCTGTGATACCCTAATCAAGATTAATGCCCTTATTGACCTTTGAAGTGGTGTAATTGAGTATTTGTGACATTTCACTCTCGCTTTTTACTCTTTAACTGAACAAATCACATAATGTATCTTTGCTCCACTTGTATCAAGAAAGAACCATCCTTCTGTATGTGTGTTTTCTAAACCTACTTATTGTAAGACAGGTTTACAGGTAATTACAGGTAACCAATTTCAAAACAGTATTTATTTTTGTAAATCAAGCAGCCAATTAGTCTTTATTTTATGCAGCATCTTCAGAAGCTTTAATATCAATTCTCAAGTACATTAATCCGAATGTTCTGTTCTGTTATTTAAGAAAGGCCTCTTGGTTTGTGAGTCCTGACCTGATCACTGTTTGTGTGACGGTTGCATGTCAACATAAGTTTGTCCCGGGTGTTCCAGTGTTGTTACCATACCCAACACTTCCTGTGTTAGGTTAACTGGAGATTCTAACCTTGCCCTGCTAAAGTGATTGTGTGCTTTAGGTTTTTGATATACCAAAGTCCTTCTCAGATATGGTACCTACCTGAGAAAGATTTTGTAATAGTAATCCTTAATTAAATGACATGGTTCAAAATTGAAAGGATGGATCTTCACAAAGCAACAAATGATAATAAAACAGAGTCAAAATGGTTTCAATTTGGTGTTCAACATATGTAGTTAAAATTGCAAGAAAAACTTTGCGAACTCTTTGAAATTTTTTGGATATCTGCATTAACTAAACAGTGTGGTCTAATCTTTGAAAATATTGAAATAGTAGGCAAATACAATCTGTTTAAACTAATAAAAAAACATATTATTGGACTTCTTGTCTATACTGAATATATTCCAAGTGTTGCTGCATGTCTGAAGTTGGCAGAAGGTCACCTGGGTATTATACAACACTCCTGGTTACAATGGCCTATGGATAGATAAGACCATTATTTAACTTTTTTGACACTATGTTTTTGGAGAAAAAAGCATTACATCCCATCTATGAAGTATGATGAAGGGAGCATCATGGCCACTTTTCTGCCTCAGGGTCTGGACAGCTTGCTATCATAACAAGAACAAGGAGTTCAAAAGTCTGTCAAGAGCGATTTACGGGATGATGTCATGAGATTGGTCTGTCACATGAAGCTTAACAGGTGCTGGTTGATACAACAGGAGTAAATTGACAGCAGAATGGCTTGAACAAAAGAAAATTTGTGTTATGTAAAGGTCAAGTCTGAGTCCAGACCTCAACTCAATTGAGAGTGTGGCTTGCTCTGCCAAGAGCTGTGCACATAAGCAATCCCAGAAACAGCAATAAACTGGAACAGTAAAGAAGGAATGAATGGTCTGAAGTGATTCACATACTTTTTCTGGCTTGGACTGTAAATGCTTATAAACTGTGTTCATTGTTGACAAGAAGAAGTCCAACTGTTTGTGTTTTATTTTTGTTTTAAGTAGAATTTGCTTGTCTGTTAGTGTGATGTAAGTGAACATCAGACCTCATTTTAACGATTAATTAATGCGGAAATCTAAGGAATTCCAAAGGTTCACAAACTTTTTTCTTGCAACTGCATGTTGTAAAATAAAGAGAAACAAGCTCATAAAGTGTTGGTGATTCCACTCTATATTTGAAATAAAGAAATGAAAATATACATCTTTACAGACTCAAGTTCAAACTGGAACTGAAAACAAACAGAAAACATGTCAGCTACATAATCCATAGGCAGAAAGAGGCGGGTTCAAAGGGAGCAGAATTGGAAGTGGCATCTTTAGGTGGTGGATTCTTCTGATGGTCTGCAGAGGGAAAAGAGGAGATCGTGTCATAGAACAGTGCTGACCTCTGGCCCAGCTGAGAAACACATTTATTTGAGCATGTAAATTGGCTTCCAAATACATGTATGACGATTTGCAACACACTGCTTGACTGATGAAAGAACCATCATCCATGGCCCTATTGTCCTTTTCTGTCTAGATGTATAACATCTTCACGGGATTGTTACTGGTTTACTGTGAGGTCAAATTACCAATGCCTATTTAGTATTATATTTACTGCATTATTTAATTTACCCTCTGTTAATCCCTCTATAAAATAACTTAAAGTGGTGCCACTGTCAAAGGTTTTATACAATGTAAAGGCTGATGGATTAAATTGATTGGTATTGTCTGTCTTACTCAACTGCAACTTGTCAATTGAAGGCACTTTTGAAATGATTCATGATTCCTCACTCTCCAAGTGCCTTATGGTAGTAAGTATTACCAAACAGAACATTTTTCAAGTCAAGATATGCTTCTTCTTCTTTTATTTCTGCCATGGTATTCCTGCCTGAAATCTTTCCAGGGCACATCACACAGAAGCCCCTCTGGCTCCAGCAGTATCCACACTATTATACTGGAATAAGAAGATCGTTGCCAAAGCTAGCATATGCAGTTTTAGGGTGGTGTATTTCCTCATCCCATTCCGGGGTTAATATCAGTGTTCCTGCAGTCCTGGACTTGACTGATCATATCTCTGCAAGTTAGAAAATGGTAAATGTGAAATTAATTCAACATTAATTTTGATATACCTACTCAATTACAAGTACATGTGGCATGGGGTTTTTACATCTAACTCATGACTTCTTCCTTTCCACAGGACAAAAGAAAAGAATGACATTGGCATGGTGTAATGAAGGTGCAGTATGGTTCTAGAATGCATGAGAATCATTTGCAAATTACAACACAATACAATGGACAGGCTTAGTTTGACATCAGAGAAGTGAATGAGCTAAATAGTTACAAAAAAGATATTCTGACATTAAAAGTTCACTTTCAGCTTGCAAATGAGCTATCATCCTGGGCTGTGTGTCCATTTCTGGTCAACCATTCTGAGAGCAAGGCTTCAAAAGAATTTGAGAAAGTGCATATAAGAGTAAAGTGACTAATCCCCCGGTTTGAAGGGATTGGAGTGCCACTGATAGACTCACAAAATTAAACCTCTATAGCCTCAAGAGAAGAGGATTAAAGATGGGATTTGATAGAAACTTAAACGCTTGAAGGGTATTAGCAGGGTTAACTGTGCAGACAGTGGAACTCAGAAAAAAGGGATGTTGTAAAGTATTTAAAAAGCATAAGTCAGTGGTGGAGGCAAAAACTTTGAACATCTTCGGATGGGTTGCTTGTCACCTGAAGGAGGTGAGATGTATTGGATCTTTCTACTCTGATTGTTCTGTGTTCCTTCTCCATCTGCCAAGACACCACAACAAAATGCTTGCATTTCACAGGCAAATGGAAGGCTGCTGAAGTCCAGGTATCACATATTGTATTGGAGAGATGACTCCACTACCATTCAGACATTTAGAATGTGAGAAATTCTTCTATCTCTGTATAATGGAAAGGAAAAAATGGCAATGGGAAAATGTTAATTATAGATTGAGAAATGAATACAGAAGGAATGTTGAATAATCAATGAATAAAAAAAAATAGAAAATCTCTTATATCTGGTGGTAGTGACATACTGGACTCATAGATGACCAGGAGGGGATGGCTGGTCAAAAGCCCAAGGTCTCCAGGAGTGACTTTGGCTGTTATAATTGGCCATAAACCCTTCAGAGATTTATTTTCTCCATAGATGCTGCTGACTGGTGCTTTTGTGTTCCTCTTATCCATTGTCAAATGTCCATAGTTCAACAGTTCATTAATTTATAGATATTGTTAGGTTCATCAGTTTGGAACTGCTTTCTTTCTTTTTGTCTTTCTGTGTACTTATTATATAATTAGTAATGTGTTAAGTTTGTGAACTTGACATAGTGCTCAGAGCCTACACTCAGTAAAGAGTGCTATACAAAAATATGCTTGTAAATGAATGGAATTGTTTCCATTCATCAGCTTTCAAACCTACCTAATTCCTGGAAGAAACAGGCACATGGCTGTAACCAACTCTGGATGGGGTGCCCATTCATTGTAAGACATACTCCTACCAATGAATCTAACAAAAGATCTTTTGGAATCTGGTAGAAAAAATGGATGGAAATAAACTTAAAAAGGATTAATGGGGTGAATGATAGACATTAGATGAACACTTTGGCTATGCATTGCAAGGATGGATGGAAAGAATTCATAATAGCTTAACGTCATTTATTAAAGTGTATCGATGGGAAAATGAATAATGAACAAATGGTCTTGTACCTTCACATCAGTCATTGCACTGAAATCCCATCTGAAAATAAACCTCTTTTTATCCTATGCTTTAGATTAGCTACTCCTTTGATAGATTCTGACTCAACTATGCTGTCTTTCAACTTACTTGATTTGCTTAATTTAATTCTGACTTTATGACAGGATACCTCCAGACTGTGACTGTATTTGAATTTTTCCTTTTTAATTTTTATCTTTCTTGTAACAGAAATTGAAATGAGATGAATTAGAAGGGTAAATGGATGGATGTATAGGTTGGAAGCAAGTGCTGATAGTGCATTGCCACACCCACTATAGAACGAACCACCTGTACTGGGGCCTAAGTGCAGCAGGTGACACCTCAGTACACAACATATTTACAAATAGATTTCTATTTCCTAAGCAAACTGAATACTGAATAGGTTTGTAGATGGATGGCTGAATTATTTGAAAACTAGACAAAGAGCCCGTTTCGACAACGTAAGATGAAACTGGCACGAGTGGAATAGTAATAAGTATAAGCACCACAAACCTGATATAGGTGTATTGAATGAATGCGTAATTGAATCAGAATGCGTAATTAGGCCTCGAGTTGTAGTTGAAATCGCCTTTCAGGCCTCTAGAGCTTTAATCGAAGTCGCCTTTCTCTTTGAATTTTCGCGGCCGTAAATCCGCCACCTGCCGCGATGTCAGTCTCGTAAGGTTTTTCGGCCAGCTGCGCAGAAGGCTACTGCGCATTCAGCTTCGGACATGCGCAGAAGGCGACTGCGCATTCGGCTTCGGACGGACGTGAGTGAGTGAGTGAGTGAGTGAGTGAGTGAGTGAGTGAGTGAGTGAGTGAGTGAGGAGGCTGGCAAATTATGTATTAAGATGAATAAATATGGAAAGCAACAGCATGAAGGTGTCTGATTTCTACCAAACAGGCCTTGATTATGAGTGACTTTGTAAGTTATCAAATATCTGTTATACTTGCCAGGTCATGTTGAAAGTTATGGTGGAGGACTGGGCTTTTGTCTGTGTGATAATCATTTTTTTCTTTGCAGTTTGGCTGTCTAATGAATATTGCAGGTTTTGTCTTTAACCTTCTTTTCCCATGTGAGAAAGTTGTTTGCATAAAATGCAAAAAGCACATATTTTCATTATCACAACTATCTGTCTGTCTGCATCAGACAACTCAGCTCCCAAATATTATGCCATGCATGCATTATTTTCAAGTGCCTCCTGGCTCAGCACATGGCTAAACCTAATACGTGTTGTACACCTTTTACCTGAATTAATCAAAATGATAAAGTAAACAAGAACTCTGCTTCAACAGCTTTCAAATTTCCATAGGGGTCTGATCTTTGACTTGTATGAAGGAAGCATGTCTATCCCAGTTGTTGCCGGGTGAATTGGTGCAGAATATCTTCTGGATTCAAACATTTATGGTGCAGTGGGTACACTTGAATAGCCAACACAAGACCATCCTTATGCATAATAGGCAAGGAGACCCAACATAAGCTGCACATACACAGAATTTAGAGACCACATGAAGTGTCATCTGAGAGACCATAAACTCCAATCTGTGTGATGTTAACCTGCTCTACTGAGCTCCACTGTAATACCTCTCTTTGACATCTAGGTACAGACAGCAGACTTACCCATTGTTGAGAATGACTAAGCTGAATAGGACAGTGACACTGATTTATCTTCAAAGGTGAGTCTCACATCTGAAGAGTAATGGGCAAAATTGGGTCTGCTGAAAGAATAGATAAACTGCTATTCTCTAGGCTGTGCATGTTTTGGGGCCCCAAAATTGAGTAAAGAGTTCAGTTGAGAAATGTTTATAATAAGCAGGGCTGAAGAAATGGGATGTCAAGAAATTGATTCATGTCAAAGAGGGGAGGATGAAAGGGAAACATAACTTTCCTGGAATGCATGGGTTGTGACAGGAGAAAGACAAGAAGGCTCTTCACAGATCACCCCAAAAAATTATCAACATACACCTGCCTGCATTAGAGGAAATTTATAGTACCCAGTGTCTCCTTGGCGACATAAATGTTACTAATGACCCTTCTCACTTTGTCATTATCTTTTTACCCAGCTGCCTTCTGTAAGGCACAATAGGTTAATTAAGACCCACCCCTCTTAAGAACTGACATCTGTTCTGTGAAAGTCTCCACTCTCCAGAAACTCTTGGCACCTTTAAATAGCATCACTGATTATTGTTATTATTGTAATGTTAGATAATCTTATGTTTTATGTCATTCGTTGTACTTTTTAGCAGATTTTTTTTTATTTGTTAGGACCATTGGGGAACTAAACGTACAACTCTGTTTTACTGCTGTGCAATGACAATAAACCTTTCTACTATCAAGGGGCCAGAAAGTCACCTGCCTTCAATGGATATCTTCTACACTGACTTCTTCTAACACTGTGGAGGAAAAGGGAGAAGAAATGATTAGCGTCAGTGCCCCCTCTCATCTCAGATGGGTATTAGATACCATACGGCAATCCTCTGACACACATGCTTGGCAAAATATTTAGGAGAAATGGGCAAGTGTAAGAATGTGATTTTGATAAGGGCCAAATTGTGATGGCTAGACAAGTGGGTCATACCATCTCCAAAACAGCAGGTCTTGTGGGATGTTTCCGGTATGCAATGGAAACAATGGTTAGTACCTACTAAAAGTGGTCCAAGGAAGGACAACCAGTGAACCAGGGTCATGGGCTACCAAAGCTCAGTGATGCATGTGAGAAGTGAAGGCTAGAATGTCTGGTTCAATCCAAGTGAAGAACTACTGTAGCACAAATTGCTGAAAAACTGGCCATGAGAGAAATGAAGCGCAAGATATTAGGTAGAACCAGAAGTAGATGTATTAAATGTGCATCAAGAGACAATTATAGAATCTATCTATCTATCTATCTATCTATCTATCTATCTATCTATCTATCTATCTATCTATCTATCTATCTATCTATCTATCTATCTATCTATCTATCTATCTATCTATCTATCTATCTATCTATCTATCTATCTATCTATCTATCTATCTATCTATCTATCTATCTACTGTATCTTAGGGAAGTATGCAGTATGCATCATTGTTTGATGCAGGTTTCATGGGATTCAGTTCTTGCTTCGAGGAAGATATTATTTTTATTTTTATCAGTGTAGCACAGAGGTAGGTAACACAGAGAAACAGTGTGGACAGTGTGGACAAAACAATGTCCACAGTGTGTTTTACAGCTTAATGCTTTGGTCATTAAGCCACTTTGTCTTCAATGCATTAGCAGAATATCTGGAAGTAATTAATACATTAATAATTCACTGATAACTGAAAAGGATGGCTTGATAAGTGATAAGGTTATTGACTTTAAGAAGGTTACTGTTTGCTTGACAAATTGAGAGAAAATTGAGGAATGTCTGCATTGACAGAAGGATAGTCAAACAAACTAGTGAGTTGATGGAAAACTTTCAAATAATTAAAATATGGATATGTGATTACTAAATGGATCAAGTGAAGAATGGATGAGTAGACAGATGAAAGGATGAACTTTTTCTTTTAGTGTGATTTGATTTGCACATGTTCCCCTTGTCTGCAGTGGCTTTACCTCGGCAGTGACATTCATGTCTCTGGTGACTCTTCCTATGAAGTCAGTATACGGATTGAGAAAACATGCGGGTGTCATGAGGTCACTGCAAAAGGATGTGTGATGCTCCCGATATCTACGCAAAAGGACGAAGGTCCAAGTCTTTAGAGTCCTGGTGCTTCCTGTCTTGCTATATGGTTGTGAGGACATGGATGCTATCTAGTGACCTGAGACGAAGACTGGACTCCTTTGGTAATGTGTCTTTTTGGACAATCCTTGGGTACCGCTGGTTTGACTTTGTGTCAAATGAGTGGTTGCTCACGGGAGACCCGAATGAAGCACATTACTTACATTGTGAGGGAGCATCAGTTACGGCACTACGGTCATGTGGCACAGTTCCCGAGCACAATGGGGATCACTGTTGAGGACCCGAGTAGATGGACCAGACCAAGGGGACACCCACATAACATCTGGCTGCAGCAGGTAGATGGCCATTTCCAAAGGGTGGGACTGGACCATGTGTCTGCTGTCTGGAGTTGCCAACCAGGATCCCGAGCTGTTTCTTCATGTGGTGGGTGCAGCAATGCGCTGTACCAGTGAATGCTTCCCAACCTGACCTGACCTGCAATGGCTTTGATTTTCCGGATAGCCTGATTTTTACCCACATTCCAAAATGTATAAAATTGTAGTGTATAACACATCCCTTACTCCATATCACTCCTTTATTCCTCACAAGCCTGAAAGGCTGGGACATGAGTAATTCTGAAATATTTCCCAGCTAGTCAAGAGATTTATTACCTTCAACATGTCTTCTCCAATGAGCTGTGACTTGTTTACCTCTCAGGGGAGACACTCAGAAGTCAATCTTAACCCTATGCACTAAACCACTCAACTCCCATCTCTTGATCCAGAGAAACAGTGGTTCTTCTCTGGGATCATCCTTTTGTTGATCTCTGCATCCTGTCACGAAGAATGAGCCCAGCAACCTTGCACAGAAACTTCATTGCAGATCAGAGCAGACTATTGTTTTCTTGGAATGATTTCAGTATTGGTGTATATTGACCTCATCTCTAAAGGAAGGCAACCTGATGACTGATGCCCTAGCGAGATGAGACAAGATTTGTGTTGTGCAGCTGCAATTTTCTGTTCACCCAATAGTGATGATGAACTTTAGGACCAACCCTATTAAAACTAGGGGCATCACCTTTGAAAGAAGACAGAGAGCTAATCTCTGAATGGAACTGGGGAGGATCCAGGATGGTCTGAACAAAGGTTTTCAATGATGTCAGCATGGTGAAAAGAAATGTAACACTCAGCTCACTCAAAGATGGCAGTAGCTACAGTAGCTGTAGACCTGATGTGACCTTCCCAAGAGATGTAATGGTTGAGACTAACACCAAAGGAATTAGTCTGAGCTCCTCAGCCAGTTTACAACAAAGGAAGAGAAGGGCAGATTGATCTATCTTGATTGACAACTTAATGGTGAAAACCGTTGTCTTTACAGCATTGAGTAAGGTACACTAAGACTCCATTCATTCAGCTATTCAAAAGAGGTCTTCATTCAATAGGCCGGCAATGCTAAAGTGGACAGCCTTGACTGGGATCACTAGTTGTATGGTGGGAGCCATCTGCAAAAAGACTGAGCCATCTCTTCACCCTTGGGATATATAATGCAGCCTTGGGGCATACCAGTGTAGATGGAACAATTTGTTGACACCTGGACAGATGTCACATCCGACTATCAACAACTGATGAGGAAACTTCTCAACCAACTATAGAAGCACTTTTCAATCTCACTTGTCCTTAGCTTAACCAGTAGGCTTTGGGGCCGCACATGGTTGAAAATATGTAAGATGTCAAGAGCAACAATCCCAACCTCCAATGCTACATCTGGGGCATCAGTCTAACATTGGGTGATTGATGTTGTAAGTTAATAAATGTGGAGTAACACAAATTAAGTGGTTGTGACGGAGACAGACATAGAGACTGATTTTCAATAATTTCCAATATTTTGATACAATGGAGATCAGCAGGACTTGATGATAATTGTGCAGTTCTACTTTCATCCAGATCAAAAAAACTGGCTCTTTACCAGATTCAAAGAAACAAATGGAACATCCAGTTAAAAGGTGATGCAAATTCTGCAACAAATGTCTTTAGTGCACATAAACAAATCTGACTAGGTCCAGTGGCTGTGTTACAGTCGAGACTCTGAATAATCAGAGGACCTCACAGCTCTTCATGTTAATATTTTGAATACAGGCATCAATAAGAACTGTCCAAATATGGGGGATCGCCTCTGCTATGATCAAGGGTAGCTTTTGTTGTGAAGATATTATTCAGTAGCACAGCTCAGCCTTAGCCGATGGGATCATGTTGTCACCCACTAGGAGAGCCCATTACACCCTTGATGACATGCTAGTAATGCTTGAACAAACCATGATTTTCTTTGATCTCAGCTGCCACTGAATACTTCCATTTTTATGCTTCAAAACATCTTTGTTCAAACCAAAGAACAGAGTTTACTTAAACCCTCACTGTCTTAAGTGGAATGAATGGTATGTTCGGTTGAATTAACAAGGCAAAAATTCTTAATTCCACTTAATAGACATAGGATGTCTGCACAATCCACTCTGGCTAGTTACTTTTAATGTCAAAATGTGTACTAGTGAAATTTATTTTGTGGTGATCTAAGGAGAAGATTGGCTGAAACTCTGCAATAGTCTAATTTCCAATGCATGGTGCAGATCACTGTACAGATATCAGTCTTTGATTATCACGTTTAATGGACTATGGTCAGCAGATTGTAGTAGATGTAGTAATGAACCCAAGAGTATATCCACAAGCCATGTTGGTGAAAGAATCACCCCAATCCTTGGGGTGGGCATTCAGGCTGAATCACATGTGACAGTGGTGCTGCTTTGATGAGACACTCTGTATGACTGTGTGCCAGTCTCAGGTTCCACAAAGATAGATAAATCATTACTTGGAGGTCAATAGGCTCAATCTAAGCAAAACTACCCTAGTCAATAGTTCCTGCAGAGCTATGGAGAGGTCATCACCCTGAAGGTATCAAGATTTCCATGTAAACTGCAGGGCCAACCCACCTCCATGGGAACCTTTTACAGGTTTTAGCTGAAGAACTAAGACATCTGTATCAGGAACTTCCACACTCAGAAAGGTCTTGGCTCAGATGTAGATAAAAATGGTGGGTGTGAGGGAATAAAAGGCCATCAACAGCAGACGGAATGTGGCCCTCATTACACTTGATTTTATGTTGGTCTCAAAGAGGTTTTGGTAAATTATTTGATGTCTTAGGAAGGGTAAGCTGAACACCATTAAGGCTGTACTCTGTAACTGTAGGAAAATGTTGACCTCAACTGATGATATTTTTAAGATGTGGAGAGAACATTCTGAGTAAACCTGAAACCTAGTGGATACCATCACCCCGGATGTGGCAGTACCAGAAACATTGATTGTGATTAGTTACATCATGGACGAGGTCACTGCAGCAATTTAAAAGCCCCTTAGGGGTAATACTGCAGGGGTGAATTAGATCTGACTGGAAATGCTAAAATCAACAAATATTCTATTCAACCAAATTGGTGTTATGCCAAAAAATATGACAGATTGATATTGTAGTTACAGAAACCAAGCTAAAATAGATTTGACCCAGTGCAGCTCCTTAAACTAGCTCATGATTTATGGGCTACTTTTTCTTCACATTCTGATTTCTAGCATGAGAAGATTCAGTCTCAGCCAGTAAGTGAAGGTGCCAGTAATTATGCAAAGTGCTGACTGGATTAAAAGGAAGACTTGATAAAGGGGTCAGAGGCCCAGTGATTATGTGTTTGTGCCTGACAGCAGCAGTCTATTACTGCCCTCTGTATACTCGGGTGTGTCTAGAGAGGAGTGGATTGAAGGATAAGGTTTACTTCAATATCAGACAACAGCATCACATTCTGCCTGTTAGCACCATGAATCTTGTTGGCTTCCCTCTCTCTGCATTGAAAAAAAGCAGAACTACTGTATGATTGCTTTTTAGCTGTTCATAGAAGATCTGAATAACAAATGAAGACTTTTTACATGACTAACATCTCACAGTAAAAAAGAAATCAACTGATCTCAGATGTCATATTAAGTGATGGATATTGGAAAAGAACAGCTGTTAAGGATGACTGGAATTGGCTGTTTGACCATTAACACTAATTAAAGGAGTGAGATGGAGTGAAGAATACAGAAGCGTAGAAGTGATTTTGAAAGCCAGCTGCAATATGCTAACATATAATAGCAAGGCCTATTTAGGCTCCTTAAGTTAAGGGCTGGCACTCCAGAGGACCAGTTAGTTAAAGATGGAATGGAATGGAATGGAATGGAAGGGAATGGAGAAGAGAAGAGAAGAGAAGAGAAGAGAAGAGAAGAGAAGAGAAGAGAAGAGAAGAGAAGAGAAGAGAAGAGAAGAGGCATATTTTGTTCTGGAGCAGATGGAAGTCAAATACCACCTACGGAATAAGACACTGGAGAGCCATACAACAAGATTAATCCAATAGTATCATCCATCCATCCATCCATTTTCCAACCCGCTGAATCCGAACACAGGGTCACGGGGGTCTGCTGGAGCCAATCCCAGCCAACACAGGGCACAAGGCAGGAACCAATCCTGGGCAGGGTGCCAACCCACCGCAGGACACACACAAACACACCCACACACCAAGCACACACTAGGGCCAATTCAGAATCGCCAATCCACCTAACCTGCATGTCTTTGGACTGTGGGAGGAAACCGGAGCGCCCGGAGGAAACCCACGCAGACACGGGGAGAACATGCAGACTCCACGCAGGGAGGACCCGGGAAGCGAACCCAGGTCCCCAGGTCTCCCAACTGCGTGGCAGCAGCGCTACCCACTGCGCCACTGTGCCGCCCCAATAGTATCATGCAGTGTCTAATTTTTCAAATGTATATATTAAAAAAAATCTACAAGGGCTAAATTTGAAAAATTAAAAATAACCAGCTTTGTATTCAGTGTCTTGTGGGCCAATGAGCTATCATGATATATTTTTGATGTTTGTAAACTGAATTGAGCTAAATCCATAAAAAAGAAAGGTGATTTAGATTAAGTAACGCATTTTATGTAGTCTTTATACATTTTGACACAAAGGCACAGGCTTCTGGCTGCAGACATTAGGAGCTATTTAATACACACCTCAGTACTATGTGACATTAATCAACCTTTCTAGCAATTTTCAGTTGTAGCTCTCATTTACCTAATAACTGTGAGTCAGAGGCAGTTGGCAGCACGCTCTTGAGAAGCCAATCGCCTAATGCGACATACCCAGCAACTCACTCCAGCTAGCTTACGGCTCACTACACTAAAATAGAACAGGTGTAATTTTGTGTTTGCTCAAAGGGGCTGGTGTGTGTAAAGAAGAGCTGACAACCAATGAATGTTTATCTGGTGCTACAACGCATAGTAGGCAGTTCAAGGAACAAGAAACACGTATGCTTTGAACCTCACGAGTAGAAAAGAGGCTCATCTTTCCGATGTCTCATGTTTTATGTACTAAAAAAGAATGGAAAAAAATAAGGGCAGAGACTACAGCTGAACTTGCAATACCTGATAACCTTCCATACAGTGCCAGCTCCATCAGGAAGTGCAGGGGATTTGGACCTCACAAATAGAAAAGATGCTCGTCTTTCTTTCTTTTGTTTTACATACTAAAACAGAATGGGAAAAGAACTCGCCCCAGCTATTAACTTTTTATACAGCACCAGCTCGGTCATGTAGTACACTAATAGCTGTTAGACAAAGGGATGAGTATGGTTGTGCTGGACCATCAGCACTCATTCGCTAAATGTGACACAGGAAGTGATTTTCCGTCATTTAAAATGACATAGTTCATTGCAACTGCATTCAGCTAATCTGACATACCCAAAGACAAGAAGTCACATAATGTGACATCAGCTTTAGGAGCTAATGTGAGAGAAGGAATCAACACTTTCAAGCATCCAGTACATTCTAATAAACTGAATGAAAGTTGTTTCTGTAACTTAAAACAGGGTGGAGATTTGTACCCTTTGGGAGATGTCTTCCAAAAGCTAATTTACTTCAGATGGGGTTCGATATTTAAGATGAAGTGTGGTTTTACACACCTAATAGTTTTTTTTTTTTTTTTTTTTTTTAAGGTTGAGTCCCAAAAGTGACTACATTGAATTGAATTAATTTAGTCATGGTGTAGCTTTTTACATTTGGAATCCAGGTTAACTGTGGTTGTCATAAGGCTTCAGTTTATAATAAATTCAGCAAATAAACATGCATCCTTGTGAAAGCTACCACACATTGAATCCATAGACATTCTGAACCCACTCATGTACAATACTTTGGGTTTGCAGGGAGCTGGAGCTCATTCTAGTAGTATTCTGTACATGGCAGGAGCTAACTGTGGGCAGGTCTCTAAACCATTGTTAGTCGCACACATGTGGTTAAACACACTGGGCCAATTTAGAGTCACCAATTATCTTAAAACACACATCTTCAGGATATAAGAATAAAAATGGATTACCATAGAAAAAACCCACATAGACCCAGAAAGAATGTTCAGGCAACTCGCAGACAGCAAAATAGCTGGTAATTACGAGTCCAGGAGTGGTGAGGCATCATTTCTAAGCATTGTGCTATCATGACACCCTAGAATACTGTATTTAAGGCTCATTAAAATGCTATTTGAGATATCATACAAATTATTTAATAGGATTACCTGGTTTGTTTGAAAATTGAGTAAAGTTTAGTTAATGTGGATGAGTATATGAGACAATATATACTTGTGCAGTGTCAGCAATGAAAGAAAGGGCTGCTGCAGTAACAGCGGGAGCAAGCAAGTGACCTTCCATTCTTTTACTTCCCATTTGCCACTCTCTTCTCTTTTCACTCTACCCATTTGCCTTGAGCATTAACTGCAAAGATACTTTGCGATGGATGAATAGCACAATGTTACTTTAATAGGCCAAGTTCCGAGCTATGAGTGATAAATAAAAGGAAAGTTTCCATTTATCTGCTATTAGGGAGCCTGTAGCCCCAGGCAAATTTTCTTCTTTAGAGGCCACTTTCCCGATTGCCTGGCTGGTTGAAGGTGCTGCGGAGCGCTAAGCAGGACAATTACACACATGCCCCCCTTGTTCCCCCAAGCAGGCATCGAAGGAGATGCTCGCAATGATAAGATTGGACGGGGAATAATAGGGAGGAGGAATGTGATAATGGTCTGTTGAATGTCTGGAATGAAGCATCATTGCTCAGTGCCTAGAGACAGGAGCAGCTGCTAATGTGAGGAATTCAGACCTCCCCCCCTAACACCACTACTGCATTTACCTTGGTGAGAACATTTAGATGAATTTGCCTTTAAGTAATAATCTTTAGATAACCTTTGGGTCAGACTGCCTTTTTCTGTCAGTTTGTGTGCACCTATTTCCATAATAAGCAAGGTGTGCAGTGACAGGGTGACTTCTAGACTTCCATCAGCTACTTTCCCAAACGACCAAGCGATCAGTGGACTTTGTTGTTGCCTTTGCTCACAGTGTAAGGTGCATGCATATCAAAGAGGGATGAAAGGAATAGGATGCAACAATTGAAAAGCAACATATTGACCAGCTTCTTGCTCTGACTGTGATGCTGTTTTGTCGCCCAAGGAATGGGTAACCCCTTTCTTGATACCTTCTGTCGCACTCTTTCCCTTTCCTTCTTCTTCTCCTTTACCTCCATCATCATTTACTTCACCTCCGTCTTGCAATAGTTAACACCCCAAATACACATCCCCAAAATATGGTGGTGGAGATCGTGGGTGTGAGTCAAGCAGGAATGTTTTTGGTGGCCTAAAGATACAATGTTGTACACATTAATAAAACAGCAAAACGGAGGAGCCCTGTTGTGCTCCTCAGGATCATGATGTATCCTCTTTTTCTGGACTCTTCTTTACTACATATATTAATCAGTTAAGGAAGACAGAGGCTTTGAGGTAAAATAGTTTCATTCACTCATCATGGTGTCAGAGACTGACAACATTTTGCATGTTAATTAGATACGTGACATTAATAATCCCATAAACCTACAAACCTGTATAAAGTGAAGCACTCTGTACTCTAGAAGCTCTAACTGTCGATTGGCTCTTACTTTCACTATGTCCTGCATGGGTGAAAAACTAGACAACCCTCAATGTACAGAGATAAATGCCACCATTGCTTTCCACTGGCAGAAACGCTGAGGTTTCACATCAATGCACACTCTACCCCCTCGATGGTTACATGATATCCAAATGCAGAAGTTGTTCTCTATTGTAGCTCTATTATCTCTATTATATAAGTTGTCATTTTGTATTAATCTTGGCCACTCACTAACAGCCAATCTCTTTCCAGCTTATTATTTGCCATAGAGCATGAACCTTCATTATGAGTTTGAAGTCACAATGAAAAACTTTGGACCATAACTAGGAAATCAACATTTTTATCTAAACAAACGCATTATACATGTATAGGGTAAAATACTTCAATCAGCCATGACACTTCTAGGAACTTGTTAAAATGGTTCTTGATTTATTTTGTTTAATTTTTTAATGCTATTGTTATTTCTGATTTAATTTTTTACCCATCAAAAATCAGAAATTTTATTGTTACAAAGAATTTTTTATACAGTACATGTGAATTACTTCTAACATATGAATGCAGACATGTTATGTATAATTATTATACCCATTCCTGCCCACATGGGCATTACCTGTGATGTAATGTCGCCAGGAATATAACGTTATTATCATACACACATTATTTTCAATCAGGACACACAGCATATGGCATCACATTTTTTAGATTTTATTTATTTAAAACCTATTTTAAACCTTTTGCTAACGATAATGTTCTAGTATTATGTGCCAAACAGGGTGAAGGGTAAAGTAAATTTTAGTTTTTTTAGTAATGTTTGCTTTTTAAGATTAAATTTTGTATATTATCTTATGAATTCTATTTGTGGTTTTGTTTTGTTATTATTGTATTTTTGCAATTTTTGAATTTCCAGTTATGTTGTTTTTTTATTTAATTGTTTTTTTTTTTTTTACTTTTGTGTTAAGTTTCAATGCGGATTATTCAGTTGGGGTAACATTCTCAGCAGTATAAATGGAGAAGCTACTGTTCTCATAGCAGCTTTAGCGTCTTTGTATTTTTGTTTTCTGTGGATACCATGGTTATTTGACCCCTGCTTTGAAAAAGGTACTGTTTTTGGTTTGCATTATTGCCTTGCCTTTTGGTTTTGCCTTTTGGCATGCTCTATTTTTTGCTGCCTTGCCTTTATTGTGCTCTTTTTTAAAATATTTTTTAATAAAAAATAAATATTAAAGGAAATTTGTTTACTTTTTGAGTCAAAGGTTTTAATTTTTCTTTCCTCCTTATGATATTTTGAGATATTTAGACTTTAAAAGCCTCAGATGTAATTTTGGGCCTGTGTAAGCCTGCCATTTCATATGTAGAGGACAGGCTGCTGAAGGTGAAGCCTGCCTTGGGAAACCAGACTTAGTGGTGCAATGGTCTGTTTTTTAGTTATTTCAGGCCTGCACCCATTTTGCTATTTTTGTGTGTTGGATATTACAGCACTAAAACACATTAATGTTCTTCTTTTAATTATTCATCCAATGCTTAGAATACAAGCTGCTCTATGCTGCCACCTTGTACAAGTGGGGAATGATGACTCAAAATGTCACATGACCAGCATTGCGCATAATGAAGCTGAAGAATATGGGAATACCCCAGAAAAACGAAAATAAAATGGCAGTCCAGGAAGTAAAATAAAGAAACAAAACACAATGATAAAAAATTAACAATGAAAAATATGTCAGTGTAAAGTCCAAAAATGAAAACAAAAATCCAAAGATGTAAAAATGGGGCTTCTTCACAGTAATGAGAATTAAGGGTACTCAAAACAAGTTAGTATATCCATCATGGTATGGATGTGAGTCCTCCAAAGACAGACCAAATAGCAGGCAAGAGCTTGAATAACCTACCAAAAAGAGGCTCACCTAAGCTCAGCCAGAACCCAAAAATTGGTAGCTGCTAAATCATTAAAATGTCTACAAATATATCAAAAGAGCCCATCAAGAGGGAAGACAGTTGTTAACCCTCAGCTTGTGAATATAAATGGGAACAAGGAATATTTATAAATTGAAGATTTATTTATTAAAAATAGAAAAACACAGGGAATACTCAGCAGAGCATAAAGAGACAGACAGAGTTAATGAAAAGGCAGCCCTACAGCAAACAAGTCTAATAGCACTATCCAAAAATTAGAATCCTTAACCAGAGGCAAAAAAATGTCACAAAAACCAGTAGATCCAAAGAAAATAGCAATACTCACAAATACTACACAACAAATATAATGTTCTTGTGATCCCAAGCGTTCTGAGCTGACGTAAAGGAATACTCCACCCAAAAATCAAAAATCATAATGGTGGCCAAAATATTCTTCAATCTAATGTTTTCCTGAGGAATGGAGAGAAGGAAGTTTATGATGTAATAGCCATTAATGACCAATGCTGTACAATGGCAACAAAGTGAAAAGCATCCATGGAAAAAAAGAAAAAAATATCTCACTTTATTTATGTCACTTAATCAACATGCCTGTTATCCTGTTGCTTGCTCAAAATGTGTATAATGAATGCTTTTTTTGGTAAAATATTGCTAAATAATTACTCCTGGAATTATCCGTTCATACATAAACAGTAAACCCAAAGACTCATGGGAGTCACTTTTTCAATTGAAGGCCCTACTCATGGGAGTGACTTTTAGGCTTGTAGACCCACCTCTCCCCATCATTCATTGATCAAGAGTCCTATCTTCATTTCAAAAAGTGACTCCCATGAGTATTTGGGTTTACTGTTGTCACACATGCGTGTTATGGTTGATCCAGCCTATTTCCCCCTGGCTGATGTTCAAAGTTGTGTCTCTTGTTTGTTCTATTTAATTTTATACAATTTTTTTATGTTAATGTTTCTTTTATTTGTTATACATGTTTTCCTATATGTGGGTTGGTAAAGGGGAATTGCCTTTGTTATGTCCAATGTGCTTTGTGGTTGGCTCCCTAAAGGCTGGGGTCACCTGCTAATCACCATAGGGAAAGGCCCTCCACCTTATTTGTGAAATGATCTTCCATGGTTCCTCACAGTTCATTGAATGTGTTTTCTTGTGTTTCTGTGCTTTTGTTATTGCTTTGGTGTCTGTGCTTTTGGAACTCCCCAGATTACGACAGACCGAACCACCAGCAAAATAAAAAAGTCAGCTTCACAGCTGTAATGCACAGCTTGAGCTACAGTTTTTAAAAGATTCGTTGGACATTGTTGATGTGGTTTTTGTTCATATTATGAGGCTTGGGGGACTGGCCTATTGCAATCTATTTGGCTATGAAAGTACTGTATTGTATAATGAAATAAAGGATACATACATAAGGGTAGTCTGTCAGTTCTACAATCCATATTCAAAGCATTAGGTGCCAGGCTGAGAAGAAGAACTGGCAAGGTAGTCTTCTCTGAAGTTCTACCTGTGCCAAGCACTAGTCCAGGTCAGATTAGAATGACTAACACGTTGCTCAAATCTTGGTGCAGTGTAGAAGGGTGCATTGGCACATTGGGACTCCTTTTGGAACAGACCACCCAATGCAGACAATAATTTCAACACACATATTTTTAGTAATATTAGAAAGGCAAGTTTACAAGGGGATATTATAGTCATAACCTTGCAAATAGATGACCTCAAGAGCATGAGTTTTTAGAAGTAATCAGTGACTGTTTTTTAACACAGTATGTTAAAGCACCACCACGGGGTGAAGCCTGTCTGGATTTAGTATTTTGTAATAATCAAGATAGAATGAAGGGTGTAAAAGTGAGTGAACCACTAAGGTCAAGTGACCATATCATAATACAGCTCTCAGTGTTTTGTAAGTGTGCGGATGCAAAGACTAAAATTGTTAAGTTTAACTTTAGTAGGGCAAATTTTGAGCAGATGTAGCAAAGTCTAAGGAGGGTAAACTGGGATAAGCTTTTAAGTGTGGAGATAGTCGAGGAGCAGTGGAACAGGTTTAAAAATGTTTCACACGTAATGCAAGACAGGTACATATCTATATTTGGAATTAATAGGAATTTTTAAAACACTCCACAGTGGGTTAATAAAGAGTTAAAAAAAAGAAGCTGCAAAGGGAAATAACAGATTTATAAGGCATTTAAGACTAATAACTCCAAAATGAATTGTAAGGTGTGTGGTCGGGTGGTGGAAGGACAAACTGGAAACAGTCAGAATGTTGGGACACCAACTGAGTCATCAAACAAACAAAAATAAACAAAAGCAACGCAAACAGCGTGTATACGCTATCCCGGACAGGGATTTCTTTCAGAGTAATAATCCTTTCAAGAGTCACATGCTCCGCCGTGCGGCTCGTTCCGGTCTCCCAGCAAAAAACTTCTTTCTCTTTACCGGCGCTTCCTTTATAGCGGTATTTCTGGAATTGAAGGTGTTAAGTGCCCTTGCCGGACGGCTTCTCTGAGCTGTGAGGGAAGAAGAACAAGATGAGGTACTGAAGGATTTAGAAAATGTAGTGGGGAAAGTACTGCTAACCCAGCCACAGGGGATACACAAACCAGTGTGTTTCTTCATGCCGGTCCCAAGCCCGGATAAATGGGGAGGATTATGTCAGGAAGGGAATCCGGTGTAAAATTTTGCCAAATCAATATGCGGACAACAATACAAATTTCCATACCGAATTGGTCGAGCCCCGGGTTAACAACGACCGCCACCAGTACTGTTAGCCAACAGGGTGCTGGCGGAAGTTGGGCTACTGTTGGCCGAAGAAGAAGAAGGAGAAGAAGAGGGGGGAGACGTGTCTGGTGGCAGGAGGAGAGGGTAAAAGTAAAGAGTGGAACTGAGGGTAGGAACTTTGAATGTTGGCAGTATGACTGGTAAAGGGAGAGAGTAAGCAGATATGATGGAGAGAAGGAAGGTTGATATATTGTGCGTGCAAGAGACTAAATGGAAGGGGAGTAAGGCCAGGTGGATTGGAGGTGGATTCAAATTGTTCTATCATGGTGTGGATGGGAGGAGAAATGGAGTAGGAGTTATTCTGAAGGAACAGTATGTATGCACCCATGGGGCTCGGCCGGGCACAGCCCAAAGAGGCAACGTGGGTCCCCCTTCCCATGGGCTCACCACCTACGGGAGGGGCCAAGGAGGTCGGGTGCAGTGTGAGTTGGGTGGTGGCCGAAGGCGGGGACCTTGGCGGTCCGATCCTCGGCTACAGAAGCTGGCTCTTGGGACGTGGAATGTCACCTCTCTGAAGGGGAAGGAGCCTGAGCTAGTGTGTGAAGTTGAGAGGTTCCGGCTAGATATAGTCGGACTCACCTCGACGCACAGCTTGGACTCTGGAACCAATCTCCTTGAGAGGGGCTGGACTCTGTACCACTCTGGAGTTGCCCCCGGTGAGAGGTGCCGAGCGGGTGTGGGTATACTTATTGCCCCCCAACTTGGAGCCTGTACATTGGGGTTTACCCAGGTGGACGAGAGGGTAGCCTCCCTTCGCCTTCGGGTGGGGGGACAGGTCCTAACTGTTGTTTGTGCGTATGCACCGAACAGCAGTTCGGAGTACCCACCCTTTTTGGAGTCCCTGGAGGGTGTGCTAGAGGGCATACCTTCTGGGGACTCCCTCGTTCTGCTGGGAGACTTCAATGCTCACGTGGGCAATGACAGTGAGACCTGGAAGGGCGTGATTGGGAGGAATGGCCCCCCCGATCTGAACCCGAGCGGTGTTTTGTTATTGGACTTCTGTGCTCGTCACGGATTGTCCATAACGAACACCATGTTCAAGCATAGGGGTGTTCATATGTGCACTTGGCACCAGGACACCCTAGGCCTCAGTTCGATGATCGACTTTGTGGTCGTGTCGTCGGACTTGCGGCCACATGTCTTGGACACTCGGGTGAAGAGACGGGCGGAGCTATCAACTGATCACCACCTGGTGGTGAGTTGGCTTCGATGGTGGGGGAGGATGCCGGTCAGGCGTGGTAGGCCCAAACGTGTTGTGAGGGTCTGCTGGGAATGTCTGGCAGAGCCCCCTGTCAGAAGTAGCTTCAACTCCCACCTCCGGCAGAACTTCGACCACATCCCGAGGGAGGTGGGGGACATTGAGTCCGAATGAGCCATGTTCCGTGCCTCTATTGTTGAGGCAGCTGACCGGAGCTGTGGCCGTAAGGTGGTCGGTGCCTGTCATGGCGGCAATCCCCGAACCCGTTGGTGGACACCGGCGGTGAAGGATGCCGTCAAGCTGAAGAAGGAGTCCTACAGGACCCTTTTGTCCTGTGGGACCCTGGAGGCAGCTGATAGGTACCGGCAGGCCAAGCGGAATGCGGCTTTGGTGGTTGCTGAGGCAAAAACTCGGGCGTGGGAGGAGTTTGGGGAGGCCATGGAGAAAGACTTTCGGATGGCTTCGAGGAGATTCTGGTCCACCATCCGGCGTCTCAGGAAGGGGAAGCAGTGCAGTGTCAACACTGTATATGGTGGGGATGGTGCGCTGCTGACCTCGACTCGGGACGTTGTGGGTCGGTGGGGGAGTACTTCGAAGACCTCCTCAATCCCATTAACATGCCTTCCAATGAGGAAGCAGAGCCTGGGGACTCAGAGGTGGGCTCCCCCATCTCTGGGACTGAGGTCACCGAGGTGGTCAAAAAACTCCTTAGTGGCAGGGCCCCGGGGGTGGATGAGATACGCCCGGAGTTCCTCAAGGCTCTGGATGTTGTAGGACTGTCTTGGTTGACACGCCTCTGCAACATCGCATGGACATCAGGGACAGTGCCTCTGGATTGGCAGACTGGGGTGGTGGTCCCCCTCTTTAAGAAGGGGGATCGGAGGGTGTGTTCCAACTACAGAGGGATCACACTCCTCAGCCTCCCTGGAAAAGTCTATTCAGGGGTCCTGGAGAGGAGGGTCCGTCGGATAGTCGAGCCTCGGATTCAGGAGGAACAGTGTGGTTTTCGTCCTGGTCGCGGAACAGTGGACCAGCTCTATACCCTTAGCAGGGTCCTGGAGGGTGCATGGAAGTTTGCCCAACCAGTCTACATGTGTTTTGTGGACTTGGAAAAGTAATTCGACCGTGTCCCTCGGGGAATCCTGTGGGGGGTACTCTGAGAGTATGGGGTACCGGCCCCCCTGATAAGGGCTGTTCGGTCCCTGTACGATCGGTGCCAGAGCTTGGTCCGCATTGCCGGCAGTAAGTCGAACCCATTTCCAGTGAGAGTTGGACTCCGCCAGGGCTGCCCTTTGTCACCGATTCTG
Source organism: Erpetoichthys calabaricus (assembly GCF_900747795.2). Lineage (NCBI taxonomy): Eukaryota > Metazoa > Chordata > Cladistia > Polypteriformes > Polypteridae > Erpetoichthys > Erpetoichthys calabaricus. The sequence continues at coordinate 167,794,841 of NC_041395.2, read as the reverse complement.
TTCATAACTTTTATGGATAGAATTTCTAGGCGCAGCCAGGGCGTTGAGGGGGTCCGGTTTGGTGGGCTCAGGACTGGGTCACTGCTTTTTGCAGATGATGTTGTCCTGTTTGCTTCATCAGGCCGTGATCTTCAGCTCTCTCTGGATCGGTTCACAGCCGAGTGTGAAGCGGCTGGGATGAGAATCAGCACCTCCAAATCCGAGACCATGGTCCTCAGCCGGAAAAGGGTGGAGTGCCCTCTCAGGGTTGGTAGCGAGATCCTGCCCCAAGTGGAGGAGTTCAAGTATCTCGGGGTCTTGTTCACGAGTGAGGGAAGAATGGAGCATGAGATCGACAGGCGGATCGGTGCGGCGTCCGCAGTGATGTGGGCTCTGCATCGGTCTGTCGTGGTGAAAAAGGAGCTGAGCCGCAAGGCGAAGCTCTCAATTTACCAGTTGATCTATGTTCCTACCCTCACCTATGGTCATGAGCTATGGGTAGTGACCGAAAGAACGAGATCGCGAATGCAAGCGGCTGAAATGAGTTTCCTCCGCAGGGTGTCTGGGCTTTCCCTTAAAGATAGGGTGAGAAGCTCAGTCATCCGGGAGGGGCTCAGAGTAGAGCCGCTGCTCCTCCGCATCGAGAGGAGTCAGATGAGGTGGCTCGGGCATCTGATCAGGATGCCTCCTGGACGCCTCCCTGGTGAGGTGTTCCGGGCACGTCTAACCGGGAGGAGGCCCCGGGGAAGACCTAGGACACGCTGGAGGGACTATGTCTCTCGACTGGCCTGGGAACGCCTTGGGATTCTCATGGAAGAGCTAGAAGAAGTGGCCGGGGAGAGGGAAGTCTGGGCATCTCTGCTCAAGCTGCTGCCCCCGCGACCCGACCTTGGATAAGTGGGAGACAATGGATGGATGGACAGTATGTCAAGAGTGTTTTGGAGGTGAAAAGAGTGTCAGGCAGAGTAATGATTATGAACTGGAAATTGGAGTTGTGATGATGAATGTTGTTAGTGCATATGCACCGCACATTGGGTGTGCAGTGGGTGAGAAAGAAGATTTTTGGAGTGAGTTGGATGAAGTGACGAACAGTGTACCCAAGGGACAGAAAATGATGATTGGAGCGGATTTCAATGGGCATGTTGGTGAAGGGAACAGTGGAGACGAGGAGGTGATGGGTAGGTATGGTGTCAAGGAGAGGAATGAAGAAGGTCAGAGGATAGTGGATTTTGCCAAAAGGATGGACATGGCTGCGATGAAAACGTATTTTTTGAAGAGGGAGGAACATAGGGTTATGTACAAGAGTGGAGGAAGATGCACACAGGTAGATTGCATCCTATGCAGAAGAGTTGATCTGAAGGAGATTGAAGACTGTAAAGTGGTGGCAGGGGAAAGTGTAGTTAAGCAGCATAGGATGGTGGTCTGTAGGATGACGTTGGAGATCAAGAAGAGAAAGAGAGTGAGGGCAGAGCCAAGGATCAAATGGTGGAAGTTGAAAAAGGAAGACTGCAAGGTTGAGTTTAGGGAGGAGGTGAGACAGGCACTGGTTGGCAGTGAAGAGTTACCAGACAGCTGGGAAACTACAGCAGATGTAGTAAGGGTGACAGAAAGAAGGGTGCTTGGCGTGACATCTGGAAAGAGGAAGGAGGAAAAGGAAACCTGGTGGTGGAATGAGGAAATACAGGAGAGTATACAGAGGAAGAGAATGGCAAAGAAGAAGTGGGATAGTCAGAGAGATGCAGAAAGTAGACAACAGTACAAGGAGATAAGGTGCAAGGTGAAGAGAGAGGTGGCAAAGGCTAAGGAAAAGACGTATGATGAGTTGTATGAGAGGTTGGACACTAAGGAGGGAGAAAAGGACCTGTACCGATTGGCTTGACAGAGGGACCGAGCTGGGAAAGATGTGCAGCAGGTTAGGATGATAAAGGATAAAGATGCAAATTTACTCACAAGCGAGGAGAGTGTGTTGAGCAGATGGAAAGAATACTTTGAGAGGCTGATGAATGAAGAGAATGAGAGAGAGAAGAGGTTGGATGATGCGGAGATAGTGAATCAGGAAGTGCAACGGATTAGCAAGGAGGAAGTAAGGACAGCTATAAAGAGGATGAAAAATGGAAAGGCCGATGGTCCAGATGACATACCTGTGGAAGCATGGAGGTGTTTAGGAGAGATGGCAGTGGAGTTTTTAACCAGATTGTTTAATAGAATCTTGGAAAGTGAGAGGATGCCTGAGGAATGGAGAAGAAGTGTACTGGTGCCGATATTTAAGAATAAGGGGGATGTGCAGGACTGCAGTAACTACAGGGGAATAAAATTGATGAGCCACAGCATGAAGTTATGGGAAAGAGTAGTGGAAGCTAGGTTAAGAAGTGAGGTTATGATTAGTGAGCAGCATCATGGTTTCATGCCAAGAAAGAGCACCACAGATGCAATGTTTGCTCTGAGGATGTTGATAGAGAAGTTCAGAGAAGGCCAGAAGGGGTTGCATTGCGTCTTTGTGGACCTGGGGAAAGCATATGACAGGGTGCCTCAAGAGGAGCTGTGGTATTGTATAAGGAAGTCGGGAGTGGCAGAGAATTATGTAAGAGTCGTACAGGATATGTACGAGGGAAGTGTGAAAGTGGTCAGGTCTGCGGTAGGAGCGACGGATGCATTCAATGTGGAGGTGGGATTACATCAGGGATCGGCTCTGAGCCCTTTCCTATTTGCAATAGTGATGGACAGGTTGACAGATGAGATTAGACAGGATTCCCCATGGACTATGATGTTTGCGGATGAGATTGTGATCGGTAGCGATAGTAGGGAGCAGGTTGAGGAGACCCTGGAGAGGTTAGAGATATGCTCTAGAGAGGAGAGGAATGAAGGTCAGTAGGAACAAGACAGAATACATGTGCGTAAATGAGAGGGAGGTCAGTGGAATGGTGAGGATTCAGGCAGTAGAGTTGGCGAAGGTGGATGAGTTTAAATACTTGGGATCAACAGTACAGAGTAATGGGGATTGTGGAAGAGAGGTGAAAAAGAGAGTGCCGGCAGGGTGGAACGGGTGGAGAAGAGTGTGAGTAATTTGTGACAAACGGGTATCAGCAAGAGTGAAAGGGAAGGTCTACAGGACAGTTGTTAGAACAGCTATGTTATATGGGTTGGAGACGGTGGCACTGACCAGAAAGCAGGAGACAGAGCTGGAGGTAGCAGAGTTAAAGATGCTAAGATTTGCACTTGGTGTGACAAGGATGGATAGGATTAGAAATAAGTACATTAGAGGGTCAGCTCAAGTTAGACGGTTGGAAGACACAAGTCAGAGAGGCGAGATTGTGTTGGTTTGGACATGTCCAGAGGAGAGATGCCTGGTATATTGGATGCTAAGGATAGAGCTGCCAGGGAAGAAGAAAAGAGGAAGGCCTAAGTGAAGGTTTATGGATGTGGTGAGAGAGGACATGCAGGTGATAGGTGTAACAGAACAAGATGCAGAGGACAGAAAGATATGGAAGAAGATGATCCGCTGTGGCAACCCCTAACGGGAGCAGCCAAAAGAAGAAGAAGAAGTGGGGGAAGTACTGCTAAGATTAAATAAGATGAAATCAAACAAATCACCAGGACCACATAATATTTACCCTTGAGTTCTTAAGGAGGCTAGCGAGTACATATATAAACCCTTGACGCATATTTTTAGGAAGTCACTATCCTGTTATATAAAAAGGGTGACTGGGCAGATCCAAGCAACTATAGGCCAGTAAGCTTAACATGCATCACAGGAAAATTAATGGAAGGAATTATTAAGGATAAGATTGAGCAGCACATGGCATGTACAGGAGTTTTTCTGAACAGTCAAGCATGGGTTCAGAAGTGGGAGGTCATATTTAACTAACATGCTGGAATTCTATGAGGAAGCAAGAAAAAGATATGATCAAAGTGGAGCATATGATATTATTTATTGTGACTTCCAGAAAGCATTTGATAAGGTGCCATATGAGAGGTTGGGCATCAAACTTAAAGAAGTTGGAATTCAGGGTGATGTTTTTAGATGGGTGCAGAATTAGCTCAGATACAGGAAGCAGAGGTGATGCCATCCATCCATCCATTTTCCAACCCACTGGATCCGAACACAGGGTCATGGGGGTCCGCTGGAGCCAATCCCAGCCAACACAGGGCACAAGGCAGGAAACAATCCTGGGCAGGGTGCCAACCCACCGCAGGCAGAGGTGATGGTGTGAGGAAACTTATCAGAATTGGCTTATGTTAAGAGTGGTGTTCCACAGAGATCAGTGCTAGGGCCACTGATATTTTTAATATATATAAATGATTTATATAGAAATATAAGTAACAAGCTGGTAAAGTTTGCAGATGATACCAAGACAGGTGGATTGGCAGATCATTTGGAATCTGTTAAATCATTACAAAAGAATTTGAACAGCATACAAGCTTGGGTAGATTTGTGGCAGATGAAATTTAATATCAGTAAATGTAAGGTATTACGCATAGGAAGTAAAAATGTTAGGTTTGAATACACAATAGGAGGTCTACAAATCTTATGAGAAGGATTTAGGAGTTATAGTGGACACTACGCTATCAACTACCTGACAGTGTTCAGAATGTTAAGTTAGGAATGTTAGCAAACAGAATGTTAGGTTATATAGCACAATGTGTGGAGTACAAGTCCATGGAGGTTATGCTCAAGCTTTATAATGCACTGGAGTACACTGGAGGAGCGGCGCTAGAAAAGGTTCAGAAAAGAGCGACTAGGCTGATTCCATGGTTATAGGGAATGAATTATGAAGAAAGATTAAAAGAGCTGAACCTTTTCAGTTTAATCAAAATAAGATTAAAAGGTGACTTGAAGTGTTTAAAATTATGAAGGGAATTAGTACAATGTTATTTTTAAATAAGTTAATCAAGAACACGGGGACAGAGTTGGAAACTTGTTAAAGGTAAAGTTTATATAAACATTGGGAAGTTTTTCTTTACACAGAGAACCACAGACACTAGGAATAATCTACCAAGTAGCATGGTAGACAGTGACACTTTAGTACTTTCAAAACTAGATTTGATGGGTTTTTTTTGAAGAATTAAGTGAATAGGACTGGCAAGCTTCATTGAGTTGAATGGCCTGTTCTTGTCTAGATTATTCTAATGTTTTTAAAAAAAGGACATTGAGAATCAGATGTTTGAGAATATGGATTTCTTAGCTAGAAAAATTGATTTGGAGGAGGATGACATTTATTTATGATCTGGCCGAGGGTCTTGCTTATGCGCAAGACATAATTTCTTGCTTGTTTAGGTGGTATGCTGTTTGTGCTCTGGAGGGCCAAAGATACATTGCCATTACAACTTCACCGGAGCGTCAATTGGCACCTCCATTCAAGCTTGTGACCGGAGTTGCACGAATGTCACAGGAAAAACAAAAGTCAAGGACCCTGTTTTTACTACTGGGTGCTTTCAGACATCTATTCCTATTTTTTTCTGTGGAGTTTTTTGAATCTCCTAAGTAACACCATGCCAGTTTAACAATCAATCCCTTCGTTATTTTGACTAAATTTAAGGCAAGTAATACTGCACCTATTGTTATGTCCCCTGTACAGTATTTGCTACAGACTGTTTTGAGCCTGTTTCTCCTATTTTTTGTGGAAGTTTTTGAATCACCTAAGCCACAGCAGGTTTTGTGTGTCTGGACACAAGGTGGTTGCTGGGTTGGCAGACATGCTATAAAACATGACTAAATTCATTGAGATGTCTTGGAACATTTATATTTTTAGAGAAGACTAAACTAAATAAAACACACAAATGTATTGCTGGATATAGATTAATTTATAGTTTTGAACATAGCTTTTTCTGGTTTTACGTTAACATGTTGGTTTTGTTTGATTTGGCATATTGCTTCTCTTTGTACTGATCCTAACTCAATTTGATTATTATCCAGTAATCTTCTTCATGTTTAATTTGCATCTCTGCTGTTCACAACTCACTCAAAAATTAAAATAATAGATACAGTGACTTGTAGGAGACATGAATTTAGGAGCTTAAAATTGTACTGGACTATTACTATTAGGACTGAGGTTGTCACAGATTTGTGTAACCAGAAAACGCTAAGCTCACTCTGAAAAGAAGGTCTTTGAAGGCCATGATTAATCCAGTACTGTGTGTATTCTTCCCTATCAACAACCTGCTCAAATAAGACAAATACTTAAAAAGAAAAATTGCTTAAACCAGGACTCTATTATCACACATAAAACAAAAGATTTATAAAATATTTTAATCATAATTATTGACAATTTAAATCCTCAAGATGAGCACTGTATTTTCAAGTAATTAATTAACCAAGACCTAAAGAATTATCCAGGATCAGAAGCTTGAAATCTCCTGTGAATGAAATTCAGGTTCAAATGTCTGCATTCTGAACACAAGAATAGAGATTATCCATGTCTTCTTGAAGAAATTTGATTTTTGTTGAATTGCACCCCAGATCACATCTTCCATGTTCTGTTTATCATTAGCTATGTCTAACACCATTTCCTCATAACTGCAAATGCCTTGCAGTTATCTGACACAGTTTTAGCTTCTTTACTGGTACATACATTCGAATGTCTGCTCAGCCTTCTGAGTGTCTGTCTTCACAAATTTAGTGTTTTTGCTTCTTGACCACATTATCTTGTGGCCACCATGGAGCACGCCAGAGCCCCAAACACCAGACACAACTCAACCAAACATAATTTTATGTAAAATAAAAGGTTGTTTAATTTGCAATAATTTCCTTACAGGGTTAAATCAGTCCAGCACAATAATAATGCACAATTGGTCACTTTCCATCATTCCTCCATGACTCCTCCATGAGCGTCATCCACCTTCTTCTGACTGTCATTCTCTGGTGCAAATGAAGTGGAGCATTTTATGCTGGACCTGGCAGTGCTTCTGGGGTCAAAACATAGCACATTGGAAGCAGGAAGTTCCCCAAAGTAGGGACAGCATTCCCTTGCAGCTCCCCCTGGCAGCACCCTAGTATCCCAACAGGGCTGCGTCTCAGGACTACCGATTCCAGTATGCCTTGCTGGGTTAGAAATAGGAGTTCCACCACAGGGATCCTGCCACTCTGTGTACAGAGGGAATACATGGGAAGCATCCTCCCTCTGCCCTTCAAATATTAACTCCCGACTGGGAAAGGTACCAGCAACCAACCCAACTGTGATGCCTGTCCATCCACTCTGACACTTACAATTTATTCAGTATATCTGTAGCTTTTTAATTTCAATCCTGGATTGACAAGTTTTTTTTTCATTCTCAGCTACTTTTTCTGTACTTCAAGCCCTTGTTTCTGACCATTCAGTTTATTAAGGTGGTCTTCATCAGTCCAAGTTATGGCAGTAAATCCATCTCCATCCTGTCATGCTTGGCTGTGTCCTCCATTTTTGGGGTTTCTGTCTTTGGAATAGTCAATCAAAGATGTGTAAGAGTTGATGAAGATCTGGCAATAGTTGTTCTTGTGCATATTACGCTGTGTCAGCTAGACTTGAGTTAATGTTTGATGATAAACCCAAACCTAACAAAAAAAACTAACAGTAGGGTTGAAGTTATGATTCATATAAGGTAAGCAGAAGCATACTTCATTCTAAATAATGGAAAGAAACCCTGGAAAGTGAGTGGAATGTTAATCAGGAGAATTTTCAATAAACTAATGAGGAACACTGCCTCCTGAGATCTAAATATCGAAAACCGTGCCCTGATGAGGTATTGTTGATTCTTAATTTGACATCAATAGCTATTTGAAAAATGGAAAAATTTTACATGGTGAGATCAAGACCATCACTCAGCTGTGACATTAGGAAGGTTCTGGCAGAGAACTCAAATGTAAATACTTTCTCTGAGTTGAATAACTGGCACCTAAGAGTTGAGGGAGGACTCTGGACTAACTGAAGTATCATTAATTAGAGAAGTGTAAACACGAGAGCACTAAGATGAACATTACCAGTTAACACTGAGACTTCAAGATAGACCCGAAATATGAAGACCATCTGTACCATCTCACTGGGGAGATGAAAAATGAGCAGCTGACAGTTAAGACAGGTATAGTGGTTGGGTTAAGGCTACCCTAATCCCATAAATATCACATATGCAGCACACTCTCAGCTTCAGCATTTGCTCTACTGCGCCTGAAACACTGCACTGTGTTTAGTTTTAATAACAGAAAAAGAATCCTCCTATTATTCTATTTTAAGCAATTTTTGAATTTCAGAAAAGACTAGACTTGGCATAGCCCTGAGGATGAATAGAAGCCGTTTAGTTTTCAAATCGGCCTTTCCACACTTGGATGAACCTACAATAAAGTTGATAATTGAGAAGCGAGAGGGCTGGATCAATACATCTGTTAAAAAAATAAAATAAAACGAAAGAAATGTGGCAGCCTGGGTTTAGGCTTAATGCAGTTTAACAGATATTTAATATTTTCTGCTTTTTTTCTCTCTATTCTTTTGTCCATATTAAAATACTTCAAAAAGAATTCTAATGAAGTGGAAATTAAAAGGAGTATAGATTGGGGTTGGAAAGAGAGGAGTCTAATCCTGCTATCTCTTAATAATTCAAAGTCTCTTTTATTTCCCAAATAAAAAGTGGAATTAATCCAGCACTGTGAAGCTGTCCTCTCTTCTTACTATTTAAATAAATCCCCTTCGAACATAATATGAGAGGAGGTTGGCTCTGGCTTTCTGCCAACATTTATGTCAATTTCCTCTTGCCATCCTTTTTTTTTTCTTTTTCTTTTTTCATTTTCCTTTTTGCTAAAGTGGGACCTGGGAGGTCTAACATTTAAACAGTTTATTTTAAAATGCCAAGCATAAAAAAGCGTGTATCATTCAGCAATTTAAAACTCACACAACAGCAAATGAAGACCGGTTGAAATGGATATTATGTGTGTGTACGAGTTAAAATTACCTTCCAGACCAGCCAAATCGTGGTGATTAATTCCTGGGGTTCTGTTCTACCTTTCACAAGGCGTGATGTCTTCTTAGGGTTTGTTGTGCTGTTCATCACTGTGACTATAATGGTGACCATCTAACACATTCCTAGTTGCTTTCTTGGAATAATTCCTGATTAAAAATAGCAGATGGATGAAATGGCATCAGTGTTTACAGCCCCTCAGCAACAGGTCGGTACAAAATCACTACAGTAAATGACATTCGACCAAGGAGGGGCTGGGCAGCTAGTTGGTCTAAATTCACTACAATAGGTCTTTTGCCAGAAACAGCAGGCCATAAGATGTTCAGATTATTCACTCGTTTGCAGCCAACACAACTTTTTAAACTTGTTCTCAGCATTTGTCTCGTATTTTTGCAGTGCATATACTTTTTCATTCTGACAATATATGTGGCACTCTTAGTCTGGCAGTATATAAATACATTGAAAATGAAGTTTAAGGGCCATTCTATGTTGTTATAAGAGAGAAACGACTCGAGTCCATAGAGTCAGCTCCTTAATTAGTCTTTATTTTTATAACACTTTTACTGTACTGTAAGCAGTGAGCATCAATCCCAGCAGGTACTAACTTTATTTGGCATACAGAGCAATTAACAGAGTTAGGGGTGCAGTGTAGTGGCTAATATTTCTGCTACTGGTTCTCCTAACCCCAGCTCTATTACTGTGCATTCTCCCCATTCCTCTGTGAGGTTCTTATACTGAAGCTCATTTTACAGCACGTTCTACCAAAAACGTTTTAGACCAACATTACCAACTAAATGCTGATTCGAAATTATACTTATGAGATCGTGGGTTAGTGTCTGCATGAGTGACCTTGTTATGGACTGATACCCTGTCTGGGGATTGGTATTACCCTTTGAAGTGTCCTTCATGGTTTGAGTATTGAAGAATGAATGGGCTCTCTTCACATGATGTCTTGTTTAAGAGTTAATGGCCATGTTTATTCTAAAGAGCTTGAACCCAGAGGTTAATGAACACTTTCCTGTTGTTGACCAACGTGTCTCCTCCCAATTAAGTGCTTATTTTGAACCGTGAAGTCGATTAGGGCTCCCATAAAGCCCTGAGGGAGTCCGAGCAGAGGTGTGACCAGAACATCATGTGTAGGTGGGCATTTGCCTTGTCTGGGGGGGCAAAAAATATCCATCCATCCATCCCCATTTTTGTAGGGGGGGGTCAAATAATAATAACAACATAGTTTTATATAACATATAAAAGCAAAAATTGTGGCATAAATCATAACCTATTGTTCAATAAAATTAACAGAGGCAATGGAACTTGAATTATTATTTTTTGTGAACAAATATAGAACTACATCTACAAGGTAAATATCAATAAAGTCAAATGTATACAACATATGAGAGCCAATCAGGTGTTCTTCAGGGATGGATTTCTGGACAAATCTAATCACTACAGACAAATTCTCAGTGTTACAGCGATCCCTGGTACCATCACTTTTAATGCAAAGTCCAGCAGAGTCAGCTTTTTCATGTTTGGTCCTGATATCTTTTGCCACCATTTTGGCAAGAGTCTCAATTATTTAATTTTGAATTACATTGGATGTGTATTTTGTATTGTCTGGGATGTACTTTACAATTTCTGCAAGTTTGGCATCTTTTTTGATTGTGTAATCAAAGAACTTAAGGAAAAGCCCCTCCTCCCCACCTTCGTGATTGTGACCACGCAGAGCCAGTTCATTGACAGCAAGGAACTGAATGGCCTCCCCAATGCTTTTCACATGATATCTATTCTTTTCTATCTGGGTTGGACCCAGTAGTTGAACTATGCTTTCACCCGTCTCTGCCCGGCGCCAATACTCTTGCCATGTAGACATGGCTCTGACGTGCGGGATACTAGACACGTGTTTGTGGAAGCCACCGACGTCTTTTTCCAGAGCTTTTTTCCAATTAGTGTAGCCGTGTTTGGTGAATATGTCCTCGCGATCCAAATTGGAAAACTAAATTTGCGGCAGGCAAAGCAAAAGCTGGCCTCACGGACAACAGACTATTCAAGCCGTGGTCGAGACTGATACCAGCGTGCACTAAAACATCTGAGTGTCTTTCCGAATGCGCGCTTGGGATAATTAATTAAAATGGGCTGGGATGGGTTATCCATATGTAAGTCAGGCAGACCGGACTGTATATTTTGTTGAAGGCAGAGGTTTGGAGTACCCGACACGGGCGCAGAGCTGGAGGATTGTGTAGGCTTATCAGAATCAGAATCAGAATCAGAATCAGCTTTATTGGCCAAGTATATGTACACATACAAGGAATTGGACTCCGGTTTTACCTAGTATTGTCCCTGATGCTGTGAGATTGACTTAAGTGTTCATGAGAGTGATGGCCTGAGGAAAGAAACTGTTCACATGTCAGGTAGTTTTGGCGTACAGTGCTCTGTAGCGCCTACCAGAGGGAAGAAGTTGAAAAAGGTTGTAACCAGGGTGTGATGGGTCTGCAATGATGTTTTCTGCCCGTTTCCTGACTCGAGATCTGTATAAGTCTTGAATGGAGGGCAGATCAACACCAATGATTTTTTCTGCAATCCTGACTGTCCGTTGAAGTCTGTTCCTGTCCTGTTTTGTGGCTGAGCCAAACCAGACTGTGATAGATGAACAGAGAACAGACTGGATTACTGCAAAGTAAAATTGGATGAGCAGCTCCTGAGGCAGGTTGAACTTCCTGAGCTGGCGCAGGAAGTACAATCTCTGCTGGGCCTTTTTAACAATTGTGTTTATGTTTAGTTCCCACTTTAGGTCCTGGGAAATTGTGGATCCCAGAAACCTAAAGTTTTCCACAGCAGACACAATGCTGTTGAGTAGTGTGAGAGGGGGCAGCACTGGGGGGCTCCTCCTGAGGTCCACTGTCATCTCCACAGTTTTAAGCTTGTTCAGCTCCAGGTTGTTTTGACCGCACCAGAGGGCCAGCTATTCGACCTCTCGTCTGTATACAGACTCGTCACTGCCCTTGATGAAGCCAATGACTGTCATATCATCTGCAAACTTCAGGATTTTAACAGACGGGTCTCTTGAGGTGCAGTCATTTGTGTAGAGGGAGAAGAGCAGAGGAGAGAGGACACATCCCTGGGGGGCGCCAGTGCTGACTGTTCGTGTGCTGGATGTGATTTTTCCCAGTCTCACTTGCTGCTTCCTATCTGTCAGGAAGTTTTTGATCCACTGGGAGATGGGAGCTGGTACAGTGAGCCAAGTGAGTTTGGTGTGGAGGACTTCTGGAATGATAGTATTGAACGCTGAGCTGAAGTCCACAAACAGGATCCTAACATATGTCCCTGGAGAGTCGAGATGTTGCAGGATGTAGTGCAGTCCCATGTTGATTGCATCATCCTCTGACCTGTTTGCTCGGTAAGCAAACTGTAGGGGGTCAAGCAGGGGGTCTGTAATGTCCTTCAGGTAGGTCAACACCAGTCTTTCAAAGGATTTCATGACCACAGACGTCAGGGCGACTGGCCTGTAGTCATTTAACCCTGCGATGGAGGTTTTCTTTGGAACCGGGATAATTGTGGAACGCTTAATGCAGGAAGGAACTTCACATAGCTCCAGAGATCTGTTGAAGATCTGTGTAAATATGGGGGCCAGCTGATCAGCACAGACTTTAAGACAGGAGTGAGACACACCATCTGGACCTGGTGCCTTCCTGATCTTCTGTCTCCTGAAGAGCTGACTCACGTCCCCTTCACAGATCCTGAGTGCAGGTATGGTGTCAGTGGGGAGGGGCAGGGGCTTGGTAGTGAGTGCTGGGAGTGTATTTTGATTGGCGTGGGTGAGAGGTGTGAAAGAGGGATTATCAAACCTGCAGTAGAACAAATTCAGTTCGTTGGCCAGTTGATGGTTCTCTTCAGTATGGGGGGATGGTTTCCTGTAGTTGGTGATGTCTTTCAAACCTCTCCACACTGATGCAGGGTCATTGGCTGTAAACCTATTTTCCAGCTTTTTAGTGTAGCACCTCTTTGCTACTCTGATCTCCTTTGTCAATGTGTTTCTGGCTTGATTATACAGGATTCTGTACCCACTTCTGTAGGCCTTCTCCTTAGCCTTACGAAGCTGCCTGAGTTTTGTAGTAAACCAGGGTTTGTTGTTGTTGTATGTGTGAAAAGTTTTCATGGGCACACACATATCCTCACAAAAACTGACGTAGGATGTCACAGTGTCAGTAAGCTCATCCAGGTCTGTCGCTGCAGACTCAAAAACACTCCAATCAGTACAGTCAAAGCAGGCTTGTAGTTCCAGCTTTGCCTCGTTGGTCCATCTCTTCACCGTTTTCACCACAGGCTTTGCAGATCTTAAGTTCTGCCTGTAAGTCGGGAGAAGATGAACCAAACAGTGGTCAGAGAGTCCCAGGGCAGCACGAGGGACAGAGCAATAAGCATCCTTTAATGTTGTGTAGCAGTGGTCCAGTGTGTTTTAGTCCCTGGTAGGACACTTAATATGCTGACTGAATTTTGGCAGTTCTTGCCTGAGGTTTGCTCTGTTAAAATCACCAAGAACAATGAGCAGGGAGTCCGGGTGTTTGTGCTCCATGTTAGTTATCTGGTCAGCCAGGTGTTGTAATGCTTCACTAACACAGGCCTGAGGTGGGATGTAAACACCAACCAGAATAAATGAGGAAAACTCCCACGGTGAATAGAACGGTTTATAGTCAATGAAAAAAGACTCTAAGTGAGGGCTGCATGTTTTGATTAGTACTGTGACATCTGTACACCAACCTTCGTTTATGTAGAAACAGATTCCGCCTCCTTTCGTTTTCCCCGAGAGCTCCATGACGCGGTCCGCACGGAGAAGTTGGAAGCTCGGCAGGTATAATGCGCTATCGGGGATGTGCTCACCAAGCCAGGTTTTAGTGAAGCACAGGACAGCAGATCTGGAAAAGTCCGTGTTTATTATGTTTAACAGTAGCAGTTCGTCCATCTTGTTGGCCAAAGAGCGGACGTTCGCCAGGTGTATTGAAGGGAGCGCAGTTCGAAATCCCCGGTGGCGCAGTTTAACAAGCGCTCCGGCTCGCTTCCCTCGTCGGCGTCTCCTTCTAATTCCGTAAAGGGCGGCTGCTCCTCCGACTAAAAGTTCTGTAAAATATTCTGTTTGAGTGAAAGACAGTGAAAAAATTTCACCAACGAATTGACCGATGTGTAAGAGTTCCTCTCTGCTGTATGTGATCAGAGGGGGACAGCTTATCACTGAACAAACAAACAAAAACTACATCTTTTGGAGTTTCAGTTCCCGATGTGGGTGCACTGTGCTCCGTGTTGGTAGCAGCGGTGCTGGGCTCAACCGTGGAGCCAGCAGCTTGCGGAGGGACAGAGGTTGAAGATGTCTGCTTTTTAATAAGCCACCTATGCATGGCCTTTGGTGTTACCAACCAGAAAATAAAAGAAGAATGGAATGTATACGCTGTTTTAATTAAAGAATGCGGTCAACAGGTTCAAAACGTACTGCAAAATGTGCGGCGAAGTGAACCGTGAGCAGCACGATGCCTGTCTAGTGAAGGATTTGCCCCAAATTCAAATGGGACAATTGGAAAGCAACTCAGTTATTGTTATTTTTATTGTTATTCTTCTCCACAGTTTTCATTGGATAGACAGAGCATTTCGCAGGGTGGGCATGGCTTGTCTCCCTCAGGGGGTTGGGGCAGTGCCATCTAGTGTCCCGGGGGAGGTAACGCTCTTGCCACGCTTGCTCCCCCAGTCCTGACAGTGTGGCCGCACACTACAGCATTATACTTCTACATGAGCACTCATTGGTTCATTTGGTTGTTGGCTTTGCTGTGTACACAGCTCACTCCTTAGATTAATGAGAAAATCTCGATTTCATTATAGCCTGTTACAGACTATTAAGTCTCAGTCGTTAGGTATGTCAAGTTAAGCAATTGTCTCCACAGGAGTGTGCAACCAACTGCCTCCAGTTGGCTAAGATAATGAAAATAAAGGCTACGACTGAAAATCAATGGAAAGGTAATCTAATGTGACCAGAGAAACATATCCAGGTCCATGAATTTCTATGAGAACAGTTCTTAGAAAGGTGCCCCATTTAGTAAAGCCAACCACCAATGGTCAGTCCCTATCACAAGTTACTCCTTAGAAAAAACCTGACATCAAAAATGGAGCAGCATGGATTGCAGGCAGTATGACATGGTCGTTATGGCTTTGGACTTCGAACCCTGAGGTTGTGGGTTTGAATCCCACCGCTGGAACTGTGTGACCCTTAGCAAGTTACTTCACCTGCCTTTGCTTGAATTGAAAAAAAAAACAAAAAAGAAATGTAACCAATTGTATCTCATAACTTTGTATGTTGCTTTGGACAAAAGTGTCAGCCAAATAAATAAATATAATGCATGGAAATCCAACAGTGAGAGCTCTTAGATTAGATTAGCTCTTAGTTAAGTGAAAATTCCTTGTATGAATCTATGTACAATGATTCAGTTGGTTGGGCATACACTTGATCGTGCAGTTTATGAATTGGCATGAGACAACATTTTAAATTCAATGTCATCCCAGCTCCTGTGCAAAGTCAAAACAGAGTAAGTTTTGTCCTATGGAGTGTGACATTACCTCCTTTCACATATTGCTCACTTTTCCCAACAGACGTCTGCTGCTGTGTGTGTTTCAGACAGGTTTGGTCCATGTCAGTCCTTGAGGTTGTAACATTCCAACTCCAGTGCACCAAGCCTGTTTTCTGCTTATGGCGAGCTGCTTGTCCCTTTTTACTCTCACTCTACAGTTTCCAGTAATGATTAGAAAACAGAGAGCTGCATCTTATCAGCTAATCAGTGTTGTGATTGATTTAATGGCCTACTTTATGGTAGCTGTGTTGAGTTTTTGTTATTTAAATAGAGAGGGATCCCCACTGCCTTCCCCCCTTCCCCTGAGGGAGTCTATCTACAGTGGCACACACACAGGCTGCTTATGGTAATGATCTGTGAGAGCCACTGCCCCCTGGGGAGTTTCATTATCGGGCTGTGTTAAGAAGGCTGGCCTCTGCCACTTCTAGTGATAAAGTCAACCGTTATGTGCTTGTAAACAAGCAAGGAGAAATGGGAGGGGGTGAGTAGGGTTCCAGACAGGACAGGCGTCTTGAGTTCTTCACTGGTCACAGCTTCACTTCAGGCTTCATGAACAACGGTGGACAAAATACAGAAATCAAAGTATAAAATCATATAAAATACATATAGTCAGGGGTGACGTTAGTAGGGACACCTGCTCATTGATGTAAACAGCCAATAAAAATACATAGCATGATGACGTGGTCACAAGATTTAGTTCTTGTTTGATCAAACATTAGAAAGAGAAAGACTCCTGATCCAAATGAATTAGACCGTGCTGTGGTTATTTTTGGCAGATATTGTGAGTCCAGAATCTCACAAAGAGTTGCCCCTCAGAACTATAGTGTATCAAGAGCTTGGAGTGAATAGTGTGATAAACAAAAGACATCTAGCCATTCTATTGGTGAAACACCTTCTAATGACGGAGGTCAGAGGATAATTGCATGACTTGTTCAAGCTAACAAAACAGGCACAAATATTCAAATAACAATTTTTCTCCAAGAAGTGTGTTCAGAAGAATGTCTCTTAATGCATAAAGCATCAGACATTGAAATTATTTGTTCCTGCAACATGAACAGTAAGAATTTGAAATAAACAACACAAGTACATGGATTCATTCTGCATTTTGCCAAAGGTTAAAAGATGGTGGTGTTTTTATGATAATATGGAAAATGTTTTTTGGCAAATATTAGGCCACTTAATTAGAACTGGGGGTCATTTGAATGTCACAACATATCTGGGCACTGTTTCTGACAATGTGCAGCTCTTTATCGTCGCAGTCTCCAAATGTTTAAAATGCATATTTCCATTATGATAATGCATCTCATAGCATAGCATGCATCATCTCAAGATGGCTCCACAAACATGACAGTGACTTCAGTTTACTTCAACTGTCTGCATAGTACCCATAACTCAATTAAGCATCTTTTGAATAAAATGGAATGAAAAATGGAATCTTTGGCATAAGACTCTGCAGAAACTGCATAAAACAATTGAGTAATTATGGACCTAAATCCTAAACAAGTCTTACTGAAAAAAAAAATCAAGCCATTATAGTAGCAAAATGGGTTTCAACAGAAATAGATAGGTAAACTTACTAAAGTCACCATGGTAAAAATCAATCAATCAATCAATTTATTGATTTATTTATTTTTTATTTATTTATATATATAGTGGGCATAGAATAGAATCACCCCCTTCGAAATATTTCCATTGGTCCATGACTGGGCCACACTAGGAAATTCACTTTTGTCTCCTTCAGCCACTGTGTGGTTAATTTTGTTGTGTGCTTCGGGTCATTGTCATTTTGAAAGCTGCCCATCTTCAACTTTCTGGCAGAGGGTAGCAGGTTTTCCTCAAGAATTTGATGGCATTTTGCACCATCCATTTTTCCTTCTACCCTAACGAGAGCCCCAGGCCCCTGCAGCAGAGAAACACCCCCACAACAAGATGCTGCCACCTCCATGCTTTACTGTAGGTATTGTGTGTTGTGGATGGTGAGCTGCATTGGATTTCCACCAGGAGTACCATTTGGTATGGAGGCCAAATAGTTTGATTTTGGTCTCATCTGGCCATAAGACCTTTTTCCACTTGGCATCAGAATCTTCAAGGTGCATTCTGGCAAAGCTCAAATGAACTTTAATGTGGTCTTTCTTGAGAAGTGGCTTTTTCCTTGCAACCCTCCCAAACAAGCCACAATTGTGGAGCGCTTATGAAATTGCTGTCACATGCACACAATGACCACTCTTTGCCATAAAATCCTGTAACTCCTTCAAAGTGGCCATTGGCCACTTGGTAGCCTCTCTTACCAGTTTCCTCCTTGCTCTTCCATTCAGTTTGGAGAGATGGCCGGATCCAGGGAGGGTCCTAGTAGTACCAAACACTTGCCACTTCTTTATTATGGACTTTACTGTGCTCCTTGGGATTGATAAAGCCTTTGAGATTTTTTTGTATTCATCTCCTGCCTTATGTCTGTCCACAACTCTATCCCTGAGATCTTTTGAAAGTGGCTTGCCTCGCATAGTCAGATGTTTGCTATCAGTTGCACTACCAAGCAAGGGAATGCTCCAGAAACAGCTGTTTTTATGCTTAACTAACCACACTGCTTACAATTGATCGCAGGTGGAAGCCAGTAACCATGGTTTGCAATGGAAATGGTAGTTACTTACACTTGATTGAGTTTACAAATATTGTTGGGGGGGGGGGGGGGGGATCCTTTATTAATCTCAGTATTTCTTGTTTTTTATTTTTTATATATATATTGTAAGATGCTAGGGGATGCTGTTGCCCCTTTCAATCCAACAGACAGACACACTGCACACAGGGTAAAATCACCAAGAAGATATTTAATTGGTTTTCTTCTTTTAGTAGTGTCATGAAGCACCTCTGCCACCATACACAGGCAAAGCAATAATAACAATAATAATAATAATAATCACAATAACGCACACAAATCTCTCCTTCACTCCTCCCAGCAAGCTCTGTCCTGCTACCTCCCAACTCTGGCTCACTTGTTGGGTCTCCAGCAGTCCTTTATGTAGTCCTTGACCCAGAAGTGCTTCTCCTCTCCCATTAATGTGACTTGCCAGCACTTCTAGGTCAGATGGTGAACTTGCTTTCTTCTTCAGCCCTGAAGTACTTCCATTCCCATGACTCGATAGTACCTCCAGACTGTTGGAAAAGATACGAGTTCCCAGGTCCCCTGGCAGCATCTCTTGGCGGCACCCATGGTATCCAGCAGGGCTGAGAACATAAGAAATTATAAAGAGTTGAGGCACCAAACGGTGAACCCCATATAATTGTTAACAAAACAACAAACACAAAGTCAAATTAATCATAAGAATGCCTTCTTAAATGAGAGTCCAAGTATAAATTCATTTAAGATGGTGGATCTTCTGGTTTTAAATTCTTCTGGCAGAATGAAGAAGGTTCAGGTGGACGGTCACTGGAAATGACATGAGGAGGTTGTATAGCCATCAATTTTCTGATCTGCAGAGGGAGAAAGAAAAAAGGCATCAGCACCAACCCCTGGACTGGCAGAGAATTACATTGCTAGAGCCTATAAAAAGCTGTCCCCTATGCAAACGAGCATGGCTCTCTCTCTCTCTCTCTCTCTCTCTCTCTCTCTCTCTCTATATATATATATATATATATATATATATATATATATATATATATTGTCACAAGAATGAGTCGGAGACATCATAAAGAGTTGGGGCAGCCACCCGTATAATATGCAAAATTGCTTCGTTTGATACAATTGTTTATAGGTTGGAGTCCAGAACAGAACTGCCTGTCCTGAGGCAAGATGGCAGTTTTAAAGGCCTGGAAAGAAAATGACGTCAGCGTTGCAGGAACTGGGAGTGGCGTCCTCGTGTCCGGAAGTGACGTCATCCTTGGGGCCGGCAAGAGGCGGGATTTCCCGGGAAAGGTCTGCAAGGGACTGAGAGAGATAGTCAGTACACTCCGCCGCCCCCTGGCCTGGTGTAGAATTACAAGTGTTTAGGCCCTTCAGCTGTTTCCCATGCGCACGTGTGTGACAATATATATATTGTGAGGGATGGCCGGCCATTTACCCCGGCCAATACCCCCAGGCCGCTAGATGGAGCCCTCCCTGTAGCATGGAAGTGCCCCGAAGACCAGCAGGGAATTATGGACAATGGAGTTTTTATTCCCAGCCCTGCTGGACACCGTGGGACCCACCAGAGGACGCTGCAGGGAGGCTCAAGGACTTATACGTGCCCTATAACCCGGAAGCACGTCATAATCATATGACCAGAGGGAACGTCGTGTTTCCGGGTTGAAAAGGACTTTTTATCTGACCCGGAAGTAAGATGGGAAACACTTCCGGGTCAGGGAATATAAAAGGACGATGGGAAATCCCAGACGTTGAGCTGAGCTGGGTGGAAGGGTGGCAACGCGTCTGGGAGTGGAGGATTGGTTATTGTTTATTGGAATTATTATTATTATTATTTGAGTATTGTGGAGTGGAGGGTGCTTTGTGCACATTTATTATTATTATTATTATTAATAATAAACTATTATTTGGACTTTTATCTGGTGTCTGACGTCTAGTCTGAGGGTTCTAGGGGTCACGGAGACCTTAATCTGTCACAATATATAAAAATATATATATATATATTGGCTGGGATTGGTAGGCAGTACATGGACTGGAAAAATGTGTATTCCAGAAATAGTTCATACCCCTATAGAGAAGGTGACAGTGTTTCTTAAAGCTGATTAAAAAGATTTCACTATGCAAGCTTTCGAGGCAACTCAAGCCCCTTCTTAATCAGAACACCTGCAGGGTTGTATGGGCATTGGAGTGTGGAAGTTCACCCCTGTTGGGTGTTGCCAGATGGAGCTGTCAGGGGAGAAGAATACTGGTTTCCATGTGACCTGGAAGTGCTCCCAACATTCAGTTTGGTGACACCGGAAGCAGTCCCGAGTCTGGCCTGAAAATGAGTCTGCCTCTATACATTGGGGAGTCAGAGTCAGGAGGCAGAACAATGGATGAAGGAAGAAGGTAAAATTTGACAGAATTGTATATTGGTGACTGATCTTTTGATCAGAATTGTGTTGGGCATTACTGTGTCTGTGGTTTGGAGGTTGAAAGCACCCCTGGTAGTTGCAATATATATATATATATATATGGTCCAGGCTAGGATAATCCAATTTACTTGCGATAGGCAAAAGCAGAAAGAAAAAAAAAAGTTTGCCCTCCTGTTTTGCAATGCAGGCTGTTAGACGGAGATGCTCACAAGAGTAGTTCTGTATAGTGAAAGCCAATTCCTGCTGTGGCCTTGCTTTATATTGTGACCCCAGATAACTACTTTCTACTAATTTGAACATCGATATATATGTATAAAGCAACAAGTACTTAGCAGTTACTGTATGAGGCAGCAGCTGGAGTTTTAATAGGGGGATGCCGTCTCATAAAAAGGAAAATTATATAAATTAGCAAACTTTTGGAAGATATACATCACAGGGTATGGAGTGATTTCCAGTGGAAGGATCTGATTATGTTCTAACATCAGTAGTTCTTTTTTTCCTCAGTTAGTGGTGAGTGCTGTCCGAGGTCCTGAAATACTGGGTCTTCTGCTTAGGTGCAGGTTAAAGTGATGAGGTGACAAAGATAATATTAAAGATGTACATAACAAGTAAGCCTGGCCATAGGCTCACTTTAAGTTCTTACCAAATGTTTTTATTAGCTGCCAAATTATGGGTGTGTGTGTGTGTCATTGTATGAAGTATTACCACAGCTGTCACTGAAACTTCTTTCTTTCTTTCTTTCTTTCTTTCTTTCTTTCTTTCTTTCTTTCTTTCTTTCTTTCTTTCTTTCTTTCTTTCTTTCTTTCTTTCTTTCTTTCTTTCTTTCTTTCTTTCTTTCTTTCAAACACATCTTTCCTTCATCCATACTTTGATTTCCGGACCTCACTTCTTCTATTATGGGAGAATGGAGGGCTAAAACAATAATCATCCCTTTTAATACAAGGTAATAGATGATCATAACACATCCACACTTACTCATGCCAGGCCAAAAAAAAAAAAAAACCACGACTTGGGAAGAACATTCAGCTGGATTTCAACTCTTTCTTAAAGTGAAGAATTACCTTAAAGTAGCTAAAAATTACGTGACAGCTGACACTAATATTTTTGTTTGAGAAGTATATCTTTTCACAGATTTTTTAGTTATAAAAGCATATATACAGGGGTACTCATAACTGTAAACCTATATATACCAGACAACGAGAAAATTTGGGGAATCAACCAGGTAACACTGTTTATTTTTTAACTCAAAAAGAAAAAATGTTAAAAGAAGCAATCCCAAAAAAAATGAATACAGATCATGAAATGATCATAAACTAAATCACTTATGTAGCAGGAAATTGCTCATCTGAGTTCCTCTCTCTTCTGTGATCCTCTCAAGACAACATCACCTTCCTGGTGTTCCAATTTTAATGTCCATGAGACCTTACTGTTGAACTTGGTTGCTTTCACAGGGCATGTTTACAGGGTTGTGAAAAAGGAGACGAGACCTTTGCAGCATCGCATATATATATATATATATATATATATATATATATATATATATATATATATATATATATATATATATATATATATATATATATATATATATATATATATATATATATATATACTGTATATATATAGTCTTGCGTGTGTACATGCTTGATTGATAGAATTTCTTCGTTGAGACAGGAGACAGGACAGGTGCTGTATAAAGATCTCTCTTCTTCCTCCTCTCCATAAAGGAAGACTGACACCTTTTCAACGCTGACATTGGTTCTGCCTTCTGTCCACCAGGACCCACCTATTATTCTGATCCTCTTCTGGCTGCACTTCTCGGGTGTGGTGGAAGTGCTGCAGTCCAGGGCTCCAGGACTGTCCAGGTGTCCCCTGGCAGGGACCATGGGCCCCAGCAGGGCTGAGCTTCCAAGCTCCAAGCCCATGGCCCCGATGCAATCCAGGGGGGTTGCCCTCTCATATCCTGTGGGAGGTATTGCTGTGAACCTGTTCTCTCCATGGGTCTTTTCATCACAGGGGTGTCCCAGTAGAACAAGGACTTCAGCCGTCTGCCACAATATATATTTATATACTAAAATCAACATTGACCTCTAAGACACCCCATGTTGGTGACTTGACTGTACATTTGGCTTATTTAAAAAGTGTAAATCTTTGAAAAGAATAAACAATTTACTTATTTGACTGACGCCTTTATCCAAGGTGACTTGCAAAATTTATGATACAATTGGCTAGATTTCTTTTTAGTTTTCCAATTGGAGCACAGGAAGGTCAGGTGATTTGTTTATGGTTACACAGTGTTAGTATCAGGATTTGAAATTACAACCTACAGCCAAAGTCTTAACCACTACACCACACCAACCAAATGAACATTAAGTCACAAAAGCAGCTGCAGATTTTGGTTCCTAAATAATTCCAACCTATTTTTCGTTTCAGGGTGTGAGCACTTGGTTTAACTGTAAGCAGACAGATGTCTTTATCCACGTGCCACATTTCCTTTAGGAACACTAATGCCTTTATACAATTAAAAACAACATGCCATCATTTATATTTCCATATACCCATTTGATTTTCCAATAGCAGTGAAAAGCTGCATTTCTTTGCTTTCTCCTTCATCAGGCAGCTTAACTCGCTTCCTCTTTTCCAGCATCCTAGCTGCAAAGCTAGCAGAGATGTCAATCAGTCTGGCAGACAGCTCTCATTTTGCTAGGTTAGCTGTTGATTTTCTGTCATTTGTTGACAAGCTGGTCTTATCATTAACCCAGCACACCCTTCCCTCCAGATCAGTATTTGGAAAGTTAATGGCTATCCTAATTGGGCATTGGGTCAGCATCTAGTGGTTTGTGAAGTCTATTGCATTGGCTGTTGTTACTGCTTGTTTATTAAAATCTGGCTTCTTACTTTCCTATTGTAGTATAGTTAATCACATACAGGACAAATATTATTTAGATGACATCATAGTGAATGCTGCTTGCTTTAAAAAAACTAAAATATTGCAGTTTGTACAGACTTAGAGAAGCCTCCCGGTTTTAGACATGTCTTCATTAAATATAAGATCATACACTGATGGGTTTTTCCTTTTTTCATCTGCAGTTAGAAACTCAGCTTTTTTTTTCTTTGCTTTGAAAATCTGAATTTCTTAGATGGATGAATAATGCTTTTGGACACAATTCTTGTCAGCTGTCTTACTAAGTGTGATGTTCATTAAAGACAATTCACATAATGCCTAAGAGGAAAGTTCAAAGTCTCCACCATGGAGATATCTTGAGTTGTTGCCCATTACACACTTTCTTCATGTTTTGGCCCATTTTTCAGTGCCATCTCACTAATGATCCAAAACGTGACCTTTGGTCTGATGGTGTGATCATATACGTCAGTCGTTAGTATTTTGGCCTTGTGCTCAAAAATGAAATCCAAAACAGTTCACTGATTTACTTAACAATGGGTATGATTTTCCATATAAGGATAAAAATCTCAAAGTAAGACTGCAAAGGATTCATTCAGTAGTAGACTCTTGTCTCATCAAATGACAAATAATTAGAATAATGGTTATGCACAATCTTTTTTATGTATTGAATTAAAATATTCCATTTTGTTCTTTTACTAGCAGTGCATTTGCTTTCCTTTTACAGATTACTTCATGTCATTGTCTGATGCTCTTTTTTTTTGACTGGATATAGAGGAACTTTTGCCATTATGGACAAGTGCGCATGGACAATGAGAGCTGAATGAAAAAAATGTTATATTAAACAGTCCGCTTTCTGTTGTTGTTAACATGGCAGAACAGCAAAGTCCACCACAACAGGACTTAAAGATACAGAAAAAAAAATACCATCCCATGAGAACACTATTCATTTCATATCATCTATGAATCTAAATTAAGGGAGAGCCAAGTGCATATTGTTAACAGCAGAGGCATGGAAAATCATAAAGCATTGATAATCAAATTTATTCTAACGAAGATCTGATAAGATACATTGTATGGAAACAATGCAATTGGAATGGTGCATCACCAAGATGAAAGAATGGTATGTAGCCTGTGCTGTAAAAGGAGGGCTCTAAACAAGCAGAAAAGAAAAGACTTAAAGGAATAACTATTATGAATATCCAAGACTGTTTTTCCATTTAGCAGCACCATGACCAGCCAGGATGGTGCAGCAACAGTAGAATCCAAGCAAATAAACTGACATTGGGCCAATGTAGGCCCAATGTGGACAAACATATTGGCCCTATATGGCCCACCAACAATGACCCAATTGGGATGTGTATATCGGGGCAACTCTGGCCCCATATCACTGGTTCAGTGTTGGGCAAACAGAGAGGGAGCCCAAATATTGTCATGAACCTGAAAAAAAGTCCATACCTTAATAGTTCATCTAGCCATTTTCAATACCCGTTTCAACAGGGTAGAGTTGCCAGGCACCTGGAGCCTATCCCACCAAGCAATGGATGCAGGCAGGAATAACCCCTGGACAATGCACCAGACAATCACAGGGTGAAAACACACACACAGAGCCTAGAGACAATTTAGCACCATCAGTCCACCTAACCTGCATAATTTTGGATTGTGGAAAGAATCCAGGGCACTTGGAACAAATCAACATGCATGCGGGGAAAACATGCAAACTCCATGCAGGGGGAACCTGGGGTGTGATCCCCAGTCTCCTTACTGGGATGCAGCAGCGCTATTACAGCACCACCCCTTACTCACAATTTGGTAATTAATAAGAAAAGATAAAATAAAACAATGCTATTAAACTATTTATTTTTACAAAACACAAAATACCTTTGCATTTATTGCAATAATAAATAAAATATGTGTAATTTATTCAATGTAAAATCAATGCTTTTTGATGTCTCCTACAATCAAAATCTAAAACCCATTGAAAATACCGGTCACGGCCCATTCCTGAAATAGGCCCAGATGAAAACAGACGAGAATTTTCTGGAAGCTGAACAGTTTTCCTTTGCTATATTAACCTCAAAATAATTCTTAGAATGAAATTTGGAGTCTGACTTTCAGACGCCTAGACACAGTGTTACTTATTATACAGTTACTATTGTTCTTTGCGCTGTGACGTAACTATAATGACGTTGTGTTTATTGTTAACTGAAGATTTCAAGTTAATGCTATCAATTTTACGTTAAACAGTTTACTTAGTAATTTAGCTGCATTTTTTGCAATATCTTGGGGATTCTTGCCACTTTATTATTGTTCGGTAAGTGCCACGTAGTAAATTTACTTTAAATCATTAAATTTAAATGATTATCTGTAAAGGTAAAACTAAAAGCTGGTCCGTGGGCCCGGCATGGATGTTTCAAATTTTTTAAATCGTCGACAGGATTCTGGACTATTATGAAATTTAAATCGTGGACAAATTTTTACCCTCAAGAGCCTGAACTGAGTCACTTTGACCCAATGTCTCTGCAAATTCATTTTTTCTTACTCTGTTTCGTAAGAGAATTGCGAAATTTTGTGTATTTCATTGTTAGGTTTTCACGTGACGTCACTTTGTTATATCTTTCGTACTATTTTGCGCACGCTTGCTATGGCGTCTCAACTCAGTGGATGGGATAAAGCGAAAAAGAAAAGGAAAGAAGCAGCAGAACAAGAAAAGCTTTTGGCGAAAATTCCAAAATTGAGTTCATACTTCAGAGTACGAGCATCTTCGTCTCAATCGTCTGCGTCAGATGTGATTGTGAGTTCGAGTGCTCCTGAAGACCAGGCCAAGCAAGATGAACCTGTTGAGGCAAGAGAGAATAAAGAGTGGGAAAGTTAAGTGGAGAGAGAAGAGGTGAAAGGAGACGTTATCGCTGAAGCACTAGAGCCGACGCTGGAGGATTTCACCAATGATTTAGGACAGTGTGGTGAAATCAACGCTGACACTCGGTATGACGATATTTGTAAAACATTCGGATTTCTCTTGGAGCTAACGTCATCAAGCATTGAGCAGATCGAGGACAAAGCTAAGAATCTCATTTCCTCGTATCCAGATG
This sequence comes from Erpetoichthys calabaricus, assembly GCF_900747795.2. Taxonomy (NCBI): domain Eukaryota; kingdom Metazoa; phylum Chordata; class Cladistia; order Polypteriformes; family Polypteridae; genus Erpetoichthys; species Erpetoichthys calabaricus. Next base: position 167,768,313 of record NC_041395.2, on the reverse strand, counting down.
ACTTGGAAGACACACTGGTGGCTGAGCTGATACAGTTTGAGCATTTATGCGTACTCAGCAACCGGTGACTGTGAACGAACCAGCAGAGCTTACCATGTACAGGCTTTTGTCATCATTGAATCTTTCTCAGACATTTCCAAATGTCGAGATTGGGTTGCGCATCTATCTGTGCATGATGGTGTCCAATGTCTCCGGCAAACGGAACTTCTCAAAGTTGGGAATAGTCAAAAGAGAGCTGCGGTCCTCAATGGGGCAGGAAAGGCTAAGTATGCTGGCGCTTATGAGCATTCAGCATGAGCTGCTGCGCAGCCTTGACTTCACTGACACGATCAAAGAATTTGCGCTTGCTAAGGCTCAAAAAACAGCAATATAAGTAAGCAGCACTAGAGCAGTAGTTAGGGTGACAATATGCCTAGGTTAAGTTGATCTGGTTTAGCCTTTTCTGCATTAAGTGCACTTTTCAGACAATTGCTATTGAATGTTGATGTTACATAGTTTGATGTTAATCTTGAGCTGTTACGATACTACGTTGTTATTATTATTCATGTTCAATAAAGGCTGGCTGATTGCGTCGCAAGCAACTAAGGCTCCTTGGTCGGTATGAGTGCGCATGTACGGTGAGTGTCAAATGCACATGACATACACCAATGCTGAAAAAATAGGCCTTTTTTTGCGCTGCAGAATCAGGCCCAATTTCGTCTTAATCCGGCCTTGCCTGTTCAGTTTTCTTGTTTCCTCTGTGTATGCTTGTTTTTTCTGCAGATATTCTAGTTTACATTCAAAGAAGTGTATGTTTAATTAATTGGTGATGCAAACTTAGCCGAAGTGTGTTTGAGAAAGTCCTACAATAGGTTAGTATCATGTTAAGGGCTGTTTCCTGACCTTGGCCCAGGGCTGCTATTGACTCAAGCAGCCTTTTAATCTGTGTGTAGATCAAGCTAAATTCATTATGATTACAATTCTTTTTTTTTTTTAACACATTTACCTTCCTAGATGTCTGGTAACATAAATATTGCTTTCTATGAAATATTTAATTGCATTAACATTGCTTTGAAACATATTTGATTTTAATGCAGCATTTCTTCTTTTCAGTTTACACATGGCTTTTGTTTTGAACCATTTATAGAGGAATACGTTGTGTGAAATAAGTAAAAGTATCATGTGAAAGAAGCTGAAATTAGTCACCTGAGGCCACAGTGTTACAAAATGTTACAAATAACTGCATGGCTTAAAGATGACAGATAATACGCCTTAAAGAGGAAAATTCCAAGTGCTCAGACATCTATGCAAACAGAAAAGCTGATTAATCAAGTAGCTCATTTAAAAACACAAATTAGCTATTGACCAACAGTTTGAAAGTAAAAACAGCATTCCATTGAGGTTACACAAAAATCTGTACATATTTAAACTATAATAATAGGTTATCCTGCTTTCTTGGAATGTATATGCAGATAGATAGATAGATAGATAGATAGATAGATAGATAGATAGATAGATAGATAGATAGATAGATAGATAGATAGATAGATAGATAGATAGATAGATAGATAGATAGATAGATAGATAGATAGATAGATAGATAGATAGTTTCACACAAGCACGAATACGGGGCAGCCAATGGGCCTGACAGAGTGTGGAAGAATGAAACGTGGGGATTTGGAACAAAGTACTAACATGTTTCTCCCTTTTTCAGCATAAAAACAAAAGGTTAATGAACATACCTTTTGGAGGTCTGCCAGGGTAACATCCCTTCTGGGTCTCTAAGACGATGATATTTCTGGGTTCTTCCCAGCCTCTGATGTTTCTGTCTTCCTTCAATAACTTCATCTCCAGTCCACTACAGATGACCTCACTTACAGCCCCTGATTGTGTCCTCACCTCCGTCCATCATCATCATCGTCACTTCCTCTGTTAATTTCAATTCCTGCCATGACTCCATAAATGTCCCACATTTATTTGTCAAATGTATGATCAAATCCTCATTGACCGTAGTTTCAGTCTAAAAGGTCTGCTTGGTTCACCAGACATTATACAGGGAATTCCCACAAATCTTGATCTGGGCTTTGTCTCTTTTTGTGTTGTTACAATAGATAGATAGATAGATAGATAGATAGATAGATAGATAGATAGATAGATAGATAGATAGATAGATAGATAGATAGATAGATAGATAGATAGATAGATAGATAGATAGATAGATAGATAGATAGATAGATAGATAGATAGATAGATAGATAGATAGATAGATAGATAGATAGATAGTGTGGAACATGGCCCGGACACAGACAGGCAGACACGTTTGAATCACCCCACACACATTTATTATTCATTTCCCTATTTACAATAAGTGCTCACACAAACCCCAAAAGTCCCCAAAGTCCTGGTCACAAAACAATGCCTTCTCTTCATCAGGCCGCCTCCTTGCCTCCTCCAAAGACCTCGTCCTCTTCCACCCGCCTCTAACCAACATATGAAGGGAGGCGGCCCCTTTTATACACACCCGAATGTGCTCCAGGTGCTGGCTGCATACCAGGAAGCACTCCAGGTGTCCGTGCTTCTCTTCTCCCCAGCACTTCCGGTGTGGCAGAAGTTCTGAGGTCCTGGGTTCCCAAGGAATCGGGGCACCCCCTGGCCGTGACCATGGGCCCCTACAGGGTTGAGCTTCTAAGCTCTGTACCCATGGTCACCATAGCAACCAGGGTGGTCACCCCCACATGGTCTGAGGCGGGCGTAAGCCCTCTTCCAGTCCACTGGGGCGTCCCGGCCGGGTTGCCCCCCCCAGCCACCTGTGACAATAGATAGATAGATAGATAGATAGATAGATAGATAGATAGATAGATAGATAGATAGATAGATAGATAGATAGATAGATAGATAGATTCTCATTTAATACACCTGTTTCCAGAGGTGGGTAGTAACAAGTTACATTTACTCCGTTACATTTACTTGAGTAACTTTTAAAAAAAAATTGTACTTCTAAGAGTAGTTTTACTGCACCATACTTTTTACTTTTACTTGAGTACATTTGTGAAGAAAAAACGCTACTCTTACTCCGCTACATTGGGCAACACTCAAATCGTTACTTTTTTTCCATTACAGTATATACGCTATATTTTTACCAGAGAGAAGTCGCCAGTGGATCTACTGCATGACTGTTTCACCAATCAGATGTAGCAACAATAATCACATGACTACATTTCACCAATCAGACGTAGCAACAATAATCACATGACTCTGTTTCACCAATTATACGTAGCCATGCAGACACATGACCACACACAGACTTCCTGCATCTGCAGCCTGTGAGAGACTTTTAGTCATGCGGGGTTCCTGTTCACTTCTAAACGGTCACAGCTTCACTGCAAGAACCTTGAGAGCCTTCTCCTGCTGAAGCCTAACCATCACTTCACTGAGTAAAGAACAAGCACGGTTTAACCAAACATGCACAGACACAGACAGTCATGGTAAAGTGAGACTACTTGTACGTGCACAAGCTGCCTTGTTCTAATGTTATTTTCTATCAGCTGTGCTATTTGGAGGGCAAGTGTGTGACGATGCCGGTCCCTTACAGACCCTTTTCTTTTATCCTTTTCTTTGATTCCCCTTTCTTTTTTTTTGTGCCGATCCATACATATACACTCCCGTCTCTGTGGGCCTTAATCACACACCGCAGAAAGTCAATGAAGCAATTGAGAATGATCGCACCCGCATGTGCAGGTGTGACTCGCTCCAACTACCTCATTAACTCCCCACAGTCATGCAATTGCACCTATGGAGAGTAACACGGCTTTATGGATTTGAAACTGGCGGGTTTTTTTTTTTTTTTTTTTTTTGAAGTTGCGGACCTGCTACACCACAAGCTGAATATACAGTATTATACTGTCCGTGTACAGTATATCTTGTCACTGTAAGTAGTTTGCACTGTTCAAACATACATGTTACCTACTGTAGGTATTGGCTTCAAAGCTTTGTTGTGAAAAACTGAGATTTGGAACTTTGTGTTATTTATGCATCTTTATTTTTTAAATTTGTTATTTATTTGTACTCATTTTTTATTTTATTATTTGGAAATAGCAGAATTTGCACATTATTTTATATTTTTGTCTGTCTTATTACAACATTTCTAAAAAATAAATCATTTATTATGTTCAAACAGTTACTCAGTACTTGAGTAGTCTTTTCACCAAGTACCTTTTTACTCTTACTTGAGTAATTTTTTGGATGACTACTTTTTACTTCTAATTGAGTAATATTATTTTGAAGTAACGCTACTCTTACTTGAGTACAATTTTTGGCTACTCTACCCACCTCTGCCTGTTTCTGCCTAGTAGCTTGTGCTGCTTTTTCTTATGGCCAGCATTAGGATTTTCAGCAATTTGTGTTACAGTAGCTCTTTAGTTAGACTGAACCAGACATGCTAGCTTTCACTACCCATCCACATCATTGAGCCTAGGGAGCCCATGACCCTGTCTCCAGTTCACAGGTTGTCCTTCTTTGGACTAATTTTGATAGGTACTAACTACTGCATACTGGAAACATCCCACAAGGTATGTTGTTTTAGAGATGCTCTGACCCAGTTGTCTAGCCATCACAATTTGGCCCTTATCAGTCACTTACATTCTTAACACTTGCCCATTTCTCCTAAATATAGTGTCATGCATGTGACTCAGAAGATTGTCCTATGGTATGTAATAATTCTCCAGCATGAAATGAGGTTTTGGTGATTATCATGTCCTCTCCCTTCCCTCCACATTGTTGAGTAGATGACCATTGAAGGCATATTACTCCATCCCTTCTGGTCACTGGAATAATGTTCAAATTCCACAGAGACAACAACCAAGCTGTGCATTTAGATCGGATCCATAAAGAGGCAGCATTAACTAATGTCTCTTTATATATATACATGAATATATTGTGGTCCCCAGGTGACACTGCAGATCCTCAAACTCCCAACATAAAGGACTGACACACGTACGACAATGAATAGAGGTTTTTATTGTGGAAAACTCTTACACAGGTAATAGTCTCACAACCCACAACCACACTTTAATTCCAATGCACAATAACTCTGTTGTCTCTCATTTGTCTCTTTTTCTTTTCTCCTCTACTCATCCTGCAAGCTTTGTCATTCTCTTCCCGACACTCTTCTCTTTTTATGTAAATCCTGAGAATACTTCTGATGTCCTGAAGCTGTGGCCCCTGAGCACTTCTGGGTGAATAAGGCTTACTAGTCCAATCAGCACCCCCTTGCTGCCTACACCAAACCAAACAGGACTGAGCCAATGGACTACATTTTCCAGCATACCTGTGGGAATCTGTAATGGTGCTATAACCCAGGGGTCTGCCAAATGCTTGCTTTGACTTGAGGTTCTGGTTATGTCCACCTCTAAAGCACAATTAAAGTGTTTCTTACTTCCTACCTCTTTTTCTCATTCTCTCTTTCTGTCTTTCACTACTATGACCTCTTCTACCTGCCAGCCAGCTTTTAACCTAGCTTCTCCTCCCAGCTCCATGCATGTATTGCCAGCAGCTTTAGACAGTTTTGATCCCTTCCCTGGGATCACTTCTACATCCAAATTCTAAAATCACTTCTGGTGCCTAGAGCACCCACTTCTGCTTCAGAGGTTCCACAATAGAGTGGTCCTCCATTTCTCTGAATACACAAATTCTGCGTAATGTTTAAAATAGCCACTATCTAAAGCAGTCATTAAGATGCGTAATGTGAAAGAACAAAACAGTCATACTCTTCATCACAGGTCTGGGAGCTGCATTTTATTTTCACAGAAAGTAATAGCCTTCTGCCAGTCCTCTCAGGTTCTAATTTTGAATGGGTATCTGATCTAAGCTTCCCTGGCTATGGAGCTATCTATGCTTTCGCCTCTTGGCCATGATGTCTTGTAGACTTTTACAGTGCTTCCATGCATCTTTTTCACTCTATCAGAGCATAGAATCAGGTACTCTTTATGAAAGCTCAGTAGCCTGCCCTCTAGTGTGGAGAAACATTACTTGTTTCCTGGTAGAGTATCATTTTCTCTCTTTTTCTCATACTCTGGTCCTACTTTCGCATCAGATGTGCTCTTCTGTTCTCCTATAACAGCATACATACAGCCTTTTGGTTGCCAATTGACCTTACTGCTGGTACCTTTGCATTTGGTACCTTCTTATATATCACAGACACCATTTAACTGTATATAAATACAAAAGAAATTTTGATTATTAGCTGTTTTGATGATTAATGTCAGAAAACCAATTTGGGGTGATCCAGTCATCCAGACTTAAAGGTGTTTGCTTCTAGAATGCTAAAACTTTTAATGCTCATGATTTTCAGCTCTACCCCTGCCACGTCTAAGGAGGTGGGATGGGATCATAAACCATTAACAAGTAGAGGATAAGGATACATTTCAAATGAAGCCAAATATTTTCCAACGTGTCTGCATTTATATCAGGGCACTGCTACAAATGCTTGGTGGTCCACATTAATGACAGTTTGGACTGGTCTCTTGGAACTATACAGTATAAGAAATGGCAGAGCAGACTGTTTTCTTAGGACACTGCATTCTTTTAACGTTGGTAGTGACATCCTACACATATTCTACAACTCTATGGCCAGTGTGATTTTCTGTGTTGTGGTGTGTGGGGCCAACAACATCACTTCAAGATAGGCCCACTGAATCAACAAGGTAATTAAAAGGGTTAATTCAGTTATGGGTTGCACGCTGAACCCCCTGCAGGTAGTAGCAAAAAAACTGAGTGTCATTATGAACAATGCTACACATCCTCTCTCTGATACACTAACACTGATTACTTTCAGCCAATGAATTATTCAGTAGTGTCAAGAAACACTACTGGGGCTCCTTTATACCAACAGCAATACTCCTGCATAATGCCTCACTGGGACTGTGACATCCAAGTCAAAACTTTTCTTTCTTTTCAGTTTTCTTTCTTTCAGTCATTGTTGTGTGTGTTCAGACCATAGTACAAATTCAGCCCTGTGGGGGTCTTTTGTGACCATCAGAGGGAGCTCCCTTGAGGATGACTACCCTGGTTCCCACACAACCTAGAAATGTTTTGGATGACTGGACAGGAGACTGGAAGTGGTTTCCGGATCTGGTTTAAAAGGAAGCCTTCTGCATCACTTGAGTTGAGTCAGAGTCAAGTGGCAGCGGGCAACACTCAGAGGGAGGAAGAGAGGAGGAAGAATTAGTGAATTTATTTGTATTGTTACTGTGGTTGAATATTGGAGAACAGTGAAGAAGTGCTTGAAAAATCCTTTCATTTTATGTGTATATATATACTGTATATATATATATATATATATATATATATATATATATATATATATATATATATATGGAAGAGAAGGTCTGTGATACGGTTTGCATATTTGCAGCTGGAGATTCACGAAGGGAGAAAAAAACGAATCACGTATCATAAAATAGTTTCTTTTATTCCTGAGCTTTCAACCCCTATCAGGGGTCTTCATCAGAGGATAATGTTTAGACTTACAAGAATCAAAGGCAATATATAGCAAACACATTCAGTGGGGGGGGGGGGGGGGGGGATTGGGGTTGTATAGTTTAATTATTGTGTACATGTCTTACTTAAGTTGGCATATGCTGGATTTATGTCCAAGTGTCTGTTGATGGCGTTTTCATCTGATAGCCAAGACTCTGCCAACTCTCTGGCGCTTTTTGTACTGGCCTTAAATTTTAATTTTACGTTGTCCCAGTTGAATGTGTGTCCTGTCGATTTAGTATGTGCATATATCAAAGATAGTGCGTCCTTTCTTCTGATGGCGTTGCGATGTTCTTGTACACGTGTTGAGATTCTTTTTGACGTTTGTCCTATGTATACCGCTGAGCAAGAATTGCATGGAATACTATAAACTGCATTTTGTGTTTCGGCTGTCGATTTCTTGTTTTTAGCATTAAACAGGACCATGCGCAGATTGTTCGTGAGTTTATGTGCTATTCTGATGCTCCACTTGGTCAGGGTGCGTTCCGTGCCTTCTGACACATTATGGTGATACGGGAGTGAATGCCAGGTGGGGTGGGGGTTCTGATTTAAGTCGATTGTATGCTGATTCCTTTGGCGTCTGCTGTGTAGACTCCGATTAATGAATGTTTTTGAGTATCCGTTCGAGGTGAAAAGTTGGAAGAGATAGCATCTCTCATTAATTTTTGTTTCCTTGGTATTACAATGAGTGTGGACTCGTTTAAATAGGGTTTTCACGCAGCTCCGTTTATGAGATATTCCCGGCAATCCAGTTCACAATGGAAAAAGAAATCCACCGACACATCAGCTTCCTGGACATTTACATCAAAAGAAATAGTGACGCCACCCTGACCACAAGTGTTTACCGCAAACAATGCTACGCAGACAAGATTCTACACTTCGCCAGCAACCACCCGGTATCTCATAAACGGAGCTGCGTGAAAACCCTATTTAAACGAGTCCACACTCATTGTAATACCAAGGAAACAAAAATTAATGAGAGACGCTATCTCTTCCAACTTTTCACCTCGAACGGATACTCAAAAACATTCATTAATCGGAGTCTACACAGCAGACGCCAAAGGAATCAGCATACAATCAACTTAAATCAGAACCCCCACCCCACCTGGCATTCACTCCCGTATCACCATAATGTGTCAGAAGGCACGGCACGCACCCTGACCAACAGAATAGCACATAAACCCACGAACAATCTGCGCATGGTCCTGTTTAATGCTAAAAACATGAAATCGACAGCCGAAACACGAAACGCAGTTTATAGTATTCCATGCAATTCTTGCTCAGCGGTATACATAGGACAAACGTCAAAAAGAATCTCAACACGTGTACAAGAACATCGCAACGCCATCAGAAGAAAGGACGCACTATCTTTGATATATGCACATACTAAATCGACAGGACACACATTCAACTGGGACAACGTAAAAGTAAAATTTAAGGCCAGTACTAAAAGTGCCAGAGAGTTGGCCGAGTCTTGGCTATCAGATGAAAACGCCATCAACAGACACTTGGACATAAATCCAGCATATGCCAACTTAAGAAGGACATGTACACAATAATTAAACTATACAACCCCCCCGATCATACTGACTTAGTCACCGCGACCCCCCCCCCCACCCCCTGAATGTGTTGCTATATATTGCCTTTGATTCTTGTAAGTCTAAACATTATCCTCTGATGAAGACCCCTGATAGGGGTTGAAAGCTCAGGAATAAAAGAAACTATTTTATGATACGTGATTCGTTTTTTCTCCCTTCGTGGATCTCAGCTGCAAATATATATATATATATATATATATATATATATATATATATATATATATATATATATATTAAGTTAATTATTTAGGTTCAATCTATATAATGTATAATCAGACAGATTACATTTGCATGGATGAGCAGCTATTATCTCCTTCCAAGCACGTGTAGTCACATTTCAGCTTAGCCGTGTGGTGTTTGCACATTCTTCCATTACATGTACGCTTATTTCCCCTGTCATGGATTTCTTTTAAGTAGATGTTCCAAACTCACTCAGCAAAGAGTTTGCTTTATATATCTTCATTTATGTATTAAATATATTTATTGTAGAGTGGAAAGTGAACTCTCCATTCTACTTTAAACACTCAATCTACACAAAGACATTTCTTGGCTCAAATAGACATGGATAAGAAACACAGCTAAGAAGTAGTAAATCAAATCATCCTATATATGGTGGAATTACTAGAAAAGTTAGATTCTTAAACTACATAACTCATCGCCTCATCACATGATCCAAGCTACGTATAGCTACATATATACAAATATAGAACATACTACATATCAAAAAATGCACAAAAATAATTTTCTTCAAACCCCACATTCCAAAGACCTGCTTATCAAAGAGTACATGCAAGAGCCCAGTGATGGACTGCCTGTCTTTCCAGGGTGTGTTTCTTGAATATGTTCATTGTTTCAACTTTAATAAGTATTCATCCATCCATCCATTTTCCAACCCGTTGAATCCGAACACAGGGTCACGGGGGTCTGCTGGAGCCAATCCCAGCCAACACAGGGCACAAGGCAGGAATCAATCCCGGGCAGGGTGCCAACCCACCGCAGTAATACGTATTCTCACTCTCAAAGTGATTAGGCATCACCACAATGCCAAAGAGTCAAAAAGTTAGAGAAAAAAATGACTTTTTATTCACCACTAAAGCATATGAGGCAAAATGCATATAAACAAGCACAACATGACAAATAAAAGTGAACACTGGAACTTTGCTGTTCCTTCAAAGAGGCTGCTTACTGTCTGCCAGATGGGGTGGCTTTCCTACTTTCCCACCTGTACATACCACCAAAGCACTCATTTTTCATCCTTGTCTTTCTGCTTTCATTCAGGTTTTATTTTTTTTCCTGCTTGAGAGCCTTTACTCATATCACCTACAAACTGAACTTACCAAATGCCTGTCTGGAGCAGCTTTAAATCTCTTACTGATGTCATTTCACCCTTGGGTTCAGGTAAGTGCCTATTAAGAAGCCAAAACTGATAAATAAATAATATGTTTAGCAAGAACTGTGAGATATAAAGAGCCTTTTATTTCCTAAATGTTGTCAATAGGGCAAGTAGTTGGTCAAATCTCAGAATTTCTAATGTACCTAATATGCAGTAGCCAAAATGAAAACAAAGAAACATTTCCCATAAGGTTCTCACTAAAACTAGAATGCCTTGAATGACCTAAATCAATTCCACATGTATGTTTTGTGGTTTTTTTTATCCAAAAGTTAGGTCACCACAGCTAATACACCAACATCTTCTGTAGAGACCTCACTCACATGATTCAAAGCAGGAATCACAGCCATAAATATTTTGGCAGCTACCTATTAAACAAAATCCTTAAAATGTCAAAAATGACAAATACAAAATGTCATTGTGATGATGTTACTTACATAAGAATAAAATTTTATAACAATTAGAAAACTAACTTTAATAAAATAAATCATGTGGAATGATTCAGCACATGTTTAAAGGTTTTATAAGAGTCAATAGACCACTTTATCTTCTAGTAGATGATGAGACCACTGCACTCCTTAGTTAAATTGGCAGTCCTCTTAGACAACTTCTGGGCTAAATGGGCTACATGGTCTCATTCACCTGGCTCCTGGGGCAGGTCCCAACTCTGTTCTTACCTGTGAGTTCTGAATATTGAGTAATAGAATGAGACTATGATTACACAAAGATTAAATGAAGTTTTCCACTCACTCTCCATGACAGGATAAAGAACTCAGCAATACAGGACGACTTCCAAGTAGAACCACACCTTCTCAGGGTTAAGAGAAGCCAGTTGAGGTCGTTTATGCATGTAGCTAGAATGTCTCCTTCAGGACACTGGCCCACTGGAAAAAGCAATGGACATGCTGGATGTATTATATCTTACAGGTTTGCTTGAGGCATCTGGTTTTTCCCCACAGTGGGATGAAGGAAGCTGGTGGGGATGGGGTAACTTGGTTGGTCCAGCTCAGAAAGTGCCATTCTGACCCTCAGCAGTAAAACTAGAAAGACAATATTATATTATATTATATTATATTATATTATATTATATTATATTATATTATATTATATTATATTATATTATATTATATTATATTATATTATATTATATTATATTATATTATATTATAAACTGGTGCAGTATATATTAGCAGAAGGAAGAGAAAGAGGAATTCCCCTGCAGCGGAATGTCTGCTCTTGGAAAGTCAGTGGCCAGTCACAATATACAGCAATCAAGTAATAATCTGAAATTTGAAGAATTATACATTCCTCAAATTTTAAGCTGCCAGTGCTTGAGAAAACAGACAGGAAAATAGAGTTCTTGAAAAAAATAAATAATAAAACAACGGTAACAACAACAGAAGAAAAAGAGAAAAAAAAAAAACAATGTCAAACTGTGTGTTAAAATCACCTCCGATAAAATCACCTATTTAAACAAACCTAATGCTTGACTGCTTGTCATGGCTGCAGTTCATACATAAAATATGTTCAGTCACTGATAGCGCTCTTATCTAAAGACAGAAGCAGATGAAATTTGCAGCCTGTGTGCTACATGGGATTGTTTGTGGAGACTGATAGTGGCCTGGTCCTGCAGATGAACACATGATTGCATCTGTCTGTCAGAGCAGTGGAACTGTGCGGGAGGGGGAAAGGGGGCTTCGGCATGCAAGGACTGTGGAGGTATACTGTATACAGCATCCATTGCCTGCCTGATGAGAAAGACAAACAAATAACACAATCCAGTTAGGCTGCAATTGCTAAATATTCACTTCTACAGGGAGACTTTGAAAAAGAGGATTCCATAGCCTTCAAATCCTTTTGAAATGGAAAACTTTCCAAGCATGGAGAAATCCACTATCTCAGACTGTTGCTGAAAAGAAAAAAAGCTTGCGTATTATAAAAGGCTATTGACTTTCTTTAGTCGATTAAGGTTAATCTTGTATAGTAATAATTAATAAAAATGAATTACATTTATATTGCACCTTTCAAATCTACTCAAAGATATATAGTCCTAGTTTACATAAATAGTGGGGGAAAACGTCAACCATCACCAGCATGTATTATCCACCTGGATGATGTGACAGAAGCCACTCTTGCACCAGTATGCTCACAGCACATTAGCTTTCCTGGGGTAAAGGGGTAAGAGAGATAGTTAGCCAATTACAGACAATTAATGATTAGATGGTCAGAATGAATAGGCTGGACACTGAGAACACCCTATTTTTCTTAAAAGATGTCCAAAAATCTTTAAAGACAGGAGAGAGTCAGTGTCTCAGTTTAATGTCTCATCTGATTGACAGAGCCAGTTTTAACAGCACAGTGTCCCTGCCACTGCTCTGGGACTGGGGCATCCACACAGAGACCAGCAACCCAAGCTTTTTCCTATATGGACTTCCATCCAAGTACTGGCCTGGCCCAAACCTACTTAGCTTCAGGTGGATTACCTGTTTTGAAGTGCTGGTGGTATGCCCTTTACCAAAAGCATGGTCACGTAGAGCACTTTTTACAATAAATTATTTTCACAAAAAGATTCAAAAGCATCCATCCATCCAGCAAATTACTGTACATCCAGTACAGGACTGTAATCTCTGACTAGTGAACACAATTACAAAATGATTACATAGCAATCAACCTTGGTCTCATACAGTGACTTTCATGGCTGCATGGCCTCAAAAATACTATAAAGCTATTAATATTTTACATTGAAGTTTTCACAGTGAACACTTTACAAAAGAAGTTTACCAATGTCTGATATAGTACCTATCAACAGTGTTGATTTAATATATTACCTTTCACAGAGTGTTATTTCTGGAGCTAATATATCATTAACCAGCTCATTTCACAGCAGAAGTCTGATTTGAAAGCAACAGATATTTAATAAAATAGTTTTCTTGCAATGAACTCTAGGAAAATATGTTAGATTGCCTCTCGAAAAAATCAGTCTTGCTAACTGATATAGTTCTTTTCATTGTGGGCACAATGTGAATTTATTTTAGAATTAAATACTCTTTATTTTATATATATTCTGTCACAGTGAATTCTTTGATCTCGAGGGGCATCATGTATAAACAGTGCATACGTACAAAAATGTTGCATACTACCGTTTCCACGCTCACATCACGATGTATAAAAACTAAACTTGGTGTAAATCCACACACATTTTCACATAGCTCAAACTCTGGCATACACAAGTTCTCCACTTGGTTTTGCAAACTGGCGGCACTCAGAGTCAAAGCAGTGCTGCTATTCCTGTGTGGTTTCCCTTTCTTTTTTAGATCCACATCCCTAATGCGGTTTTATCAAATACACTGAAAATAACCACATATTGTTTATTAGTTTAAAGCATCTGATTGTAATTAACCTGTAACAATATAATGGTCCACAGAATGGCCAAACTATTCCAAATACCATAGCTGCTTTAACGTTGTTCCTCTCACTGCACCACTCAGAGTATTTATCCCACTGTATCTGAGTGTGGAATCACAGCTCTCAAGCAGCTGATCGGAAAGAGAATTATCAGTATACAGCATCAAGCACACGCTGCCTCAGCCATGTGCTATTTGAACTGCTCCCATATGGCAAACACTTCAAAGACTTTCCTGCAGGGGCCTCGCGGTTTAGAAACAGTTTCATTCCAAGAGCTCTAAACACACTCAATCAGTCCATCAAGTGCTGCTTATAGAACTGTTTGTACCTGTAAGTACAATTACCTCACTGTAAACTTGTGATACAGTTATAATGTTGCACAACCTGAGCCACTTTATAAAGCGCGTATTTACTTATGATGATATAATTTTTAAGATGAAATGCAGCAAAATATGTTTTTTACATTATACAGACAAAATTTTAACACCATTTAAATAATCTATATTGTTAATAATTAAACATTTCAGGACACGGTGTCGCAGCGCTAGCAAGGAGCTGGCGCTCCGTTCAGGGATTGTTCCTGCCTTGCGCTGTATGCTTGCTGGGACTGGCGCGACACTGGATGCATAGATGGATGGAATAATTAAACATGTACTATGAAGATATTTCAATGTTCCTTAAAATTTTTGAAGAATCAGCGTTCTAAGCTTACAGATGGCTTGACATATACACAGCTGATTGTGTGGCGATTGGGTACTTGGAGAAAGAAAAGGAAGGACAGGAATAGGAGGTTAGTATGTTTGAAAGAGACAGTACTGTTGCAATAAATTATTTCATTGAAGGTCGTGCACGGCGCAGCAAGCATCTTGCGTGAGGCAGGAACAATCTCTGGACGGGGCGCCAGTTTGTCACTATCACTGCACCACTGTGTTCCCATGTTTAATAACATGCTTTAATTCCTATCATAATGAAAATTATATCAAGTATACATCTCAGTATTTAATTTGTTCAGCGAGCTGTAATATCACAAATGTAATGGACTCTGTGTCCTGTCGAAGGAAGAGAAAGCCTGTTTAAGAAGCACGTAGTGATTCACACACATAGAGCACATAGAAGAACACATACAATACAAATCATTTGACGTGCTACTTTAGTTACGATGGTATTTGAGACACTAGTAAATTAAACAAATTTAAGATGAAGTTTATGATGTTCTACTTTAATGACAAAATAAACTACGTGATTAAAGTGGAAATATTAATATTAAAGTTGATATTTCAAACTTTTTTTGCCACTGTGTGCCTGTTTTTTGTCTTTTCTCTGTACCCTAATAAGTTTCCATATGACTTTCAGATGGTGGGCTACGACTCTCCTTTTCACGGTGACTTTGATATCTGACAACTTCTTTTTTATTTTCGGTCACTGTGCAACTTTGTGAACTTGAACTTTCAAGTTTCTCTGACACTCTATGTCACTCGATCAACTTCCTTTTGTTGTTTATACCACTGTTTAAACCAAAAAATAGTTTGTTTTTCCTTGCCTCCACTTGGTATTCGCTGAAATTCTTCTATTTTCCCCCGTGATTTTGCCATTGTGTTTTCACAGAACGCTGAGCTTAAGGGCTATTTATATTGATTTGCATATTCAAAGAGGCATAATTCTAGGAGGAGTTGGGGAGTGGCGGCAGGCGCGTGCATGTGCGTTACTTTTCATTCTGACTGGGATTTATGTAGCGGAAGAACGTGGAAGTAGATTCATGCATCTGGACATTTTTGTGTGTACGCATATTTCCTCTTTTGTCCATACGCCATGTTTTAGTGTGAATTCTACACACGGCGTTATGCATGAGGCCCCAGGTATTTTCCAAAGCACGCCTTTTGAAAATGTTTACAGTGAAAATACTTAAAGAATAAAAGAAGTAATTAATGGCACATGGAATTTAAGAAAATAACAGATATAAATTTGACTATATCTACTGTAGTTACAGAATGAGGATACACTCAACAATACCTGTGTATTGCTTTGTTTGCTAGCAACATTCTTTTGGAAAAGTTACTGTAGGGTTATTTTGTTTTTATTATCACACATAAAACTGAATGTCAGCCTGTGTGCATGTCTATGCCAGTCTAAAAAAACTGGCAGTCTAAAAAAATTATAGTCTTCTCTCAACGTTATTCAGATAAACAGGACTCATTGGTCCAAGGGACGTTACTGTTGTTCCTAAAGGCATTGCAATAATAACATCCGCTATAGCTTCCCTGAACTCAGTGATTACAGAGAATATACCCATCCAGCCATTTCCTTGCCTGCTTGACCCTTATTGGGCCACACCCAAGGTGTCAATCAACCCCTGGACAGGCTGCTAGCCCATGGAAAGATAGCTGAGATACTAGAAACCATGGAATCAATGGATGTAAAGATTCTGTCATCATATTAGATGGTCCAGCACAGACACTACTGCAGAATGCCCTGGAGTGGCTAAGCGGCCAATTGGTCTAGGTCTACTGGACTGTGACTGTGACTGACTGTCTTCGACTTTCTCTTTTATAACTTAATCCTGGGACCCCCTAGAAGTTTATTTTCTCCAAAGATGCTGCTGACTAGTTTTTGTTTTTCTCTCCTTTATAATCAACTGGCCATAGTTCAACAATTAATTAATGGTCAGATATTGCTGGACTTCATTTATGTTTGTCACTTTCAAACTACTTTGTTTCCTGTCTGTTTAAACAAATATATGTCTTTATGTATATTCATTATGTAATTAGTAATTTGCAAAGTTGGTATTTGTATCTACCTGTAAATATGTTTCAGCACTCTATGACTGCACTCAGCAAAGAGTGCTATACAAAAATATACAGAATTAAATTTAATTCAATTATAGGGCACACAAGAAATTCACTCATACTGGATGGATTTAGAGTCAGCAATTATGCACAATTTTTGTATGTGGGAGATAAAAACTGTGAAAGAGAAGGGGTTAAATCGCTCTGCAGATTGGATTAACTGATTGGATGAAGCTCCATCCAGACAAGAAACAAAAGACAAAAGGAACCAGCCAGTCATTGAGGAGCACCATGTCTTGTATGCCATAAGTGTTAACTGGACTGAGACAGCCACGCTTCAGATACCCCATAATGAAGTAGCAAATGCATTCATTTCTGAGAAGGTAGCAAAGGATGGAGAGAATATCAGACTGTTTCATTGTGTTTAAATGTTTTATAATTTCTCTTGAATAGCACATCCTTACTGAAAAGGATGTGCATTAAACCCTAAACAAACTTTTTCCATCAATATTGGGTGTCAGCATTTATACTTATGAAGGCAAATTTACCGATTTCTATTCCTGACCACTTCCTCTCATATTATAATACAATCCAGTGATAAATTTTAACCCAAACAGACTGTGTCTTTGCTAAGGAGAAAGTAACACCTGAGATGTGAATTATCGCCTTCACTGAACCAAGAGGAAAGAAGAAGCCAATTAGACAAGTGTTTCACCGTGCATGATGGCTCCCCATACTGGTGACCTTGTGCCATAGGATGAAGTGCTCCCTAGGATCTCATGTTTCATTCCTAAAGACTTTGGAGCCAGAGGACTCCCCCCTCCCCATCCCATTACTGATTGGCAGTTTTCTACATTGGTAGAGGAAAAAAACAGACGTGACAAATAAGTGATCTAGAGTTTCAGGTTCTGCGGACCGCTTGGAAGGTTACAGAGATTAGTCACATGCAGGAGGTTTAAAAGCGGCAAATTGTGGGCTTTCTTTAGCATTGTTGATAAGAGTAAAATGAAAGAGGGCTCCTTATCGGCTGGCCTCTACCCATAAATCACCGCTGCCTCTTAGCTCGTCTGATTAGCATCTGCATTCAGAGCTGGGGAGATCCCACCAGCACACAACAATCACTCCGTTTGTCTTCGATAGTCTCTCCAAGCGCGTGGGGCTGGGAGATAAATGTTCAACCTGTAACTTTGCAGCTTGTTATTTCTATCCTCTGATTTGTTTTAGTTGCTTTCTATTCTTTTTTTTCCTGGTTGCCAGGAATAATGAACAGAAGGCCAGGGGGGAGAAAAGAGGACATGTGCAGGGGCAGGCAGGCATGTTTTCTTTAGATGTGTAAACGCTCAGCACGCGCATATTTGTAACTGGCTGGCTTGGTGTGATTATTGACAGCTAAGCAGCCATATTATTGACAAGTTAGTGACCAAGACTTCATGCTCTGTGACTGGTGGCCAGCCTTTCAGTCTTGTTTATTCATTGAAATGAACATCTCTGCTCTACTAATTGACTGTTATACTGTATTATCACATATGCCATACAAATCAAGAAAAGAGTAACCAGACCCCAAATTCACAGTAGATGAACTGCATGCTTTTTCAAATTATTAAGTAATATTTACTGTGGCTGAATGGTTAGCTATTGTTTCCTCACCGATCCAGTGTTATGGATTTCAACCTCATGTCTAGCTGTTATATGTTTGGATTTTGAGTGTACTCTTGTGTTTTCCTCCAGGTACCCAAGATTTGTTTCCGCATTCGCAAAGATGTGTGTGTTACTGTAGGTGAATTAACAATTCCAGACTGGCCTGTGTGTGTTTGTATGTGTGTTTGTGTGTGTGTATATGTGTGTGAGTCGACCCTGTTAAGGATTGCCATCCTGTAAATAGCTGGTTTCTGTTTTTCTGCCAATATTAGCACTGGTTCTATGCAACCCTGAATGATATTGTTTGGGTTTGAGAATATTATGTTAGTAATAATTAGACCTGAGTGGTCAGCATTGCCATTTTGATCTCTGATAGATAACAAGCATGAAAGATGAATTATTTTGAACTTTGTAGGATTTTATCCAAAATAATTCAACAATCAATATCACAAAGAACAACAGTCTCCACATTTTTAGTCCAGGATCTCTGAGAGCATAACTTCCTTACTTAATGGTTCACCAAAAGTCAGTGGCAGAGAAGGATATCTTTGGTTCTAAAGCCCACCACTTTAACCAGTAGGCCAAACCAAAGGCAGATCTATTGAAGAATGATTTAAAAATGAGTAGGCATCATTGTGGTTCTGCTTATTGACAAGTATTATTTATACTCAGGTAAGCAGAACGTGCTTCTGTGTTAATTTTATTATTAAGAAGGTTAATATCCTGGTGTCCCTGATCACAGAGTGGTAAGCAGAATTGTTCACAAAACTAGGCAGGTAAGACACAGCAGAGACATAGTTGTGGTGATTCACAGCAACACATCAGGTTCAAATCTTTGCCTTGTCACTGCCTATTTGGAGGAGGGATGCTATGCATTGGGCTTTTCTAAAGTGTTCCTCCAAAAGACATTTGTTTTAGGTTGATTATTAACTCTAATTTCGTCTGGTATGTTGTATGTGTATGTGTCCTGCAAGGGATTGACACCCTATCTAAGGTTCAGTTTGGTCTTTGATCAAATGCTGCTGTAACAGATATGACCTCAGACTGGACTAAATGAGTTTGACAAATGAATGGGTAATTGCCATATTGGCATATTGGCTCTGACTACTGACAGGTAAACCACATTATGTCAGGTACAAGGGAAGAAGAACAAGAACAAGAACAAGAACAAGATTGGTTCTGGTTATTGACAGGGAAACAAAATTACTTATAGTCAGAATTGGTAAAATTAGGTGAGCAACATATACTGTTGTGGGTTATCAGCACATAAGTTGAATAATTGAAAAAGGAAGAAACAAAGTAGCTATAGAGTGAGCAGTCTGTTTGTTTTGGCCATTACCAAGCAATCAACCTATTAGTTCTTGTCCTTACAGGTACACAGTGTTACTTACATACATGTAAAAAGTTTTGCTTTGACACGTAAGCAGCCTATTACTTCCATATTTTTGTCAAGCAATCCAAAAGCTATGTGACCTATTGGTTAATGTCCCCATATAGGCAAGAACCCATAGGAATAAAAAATGAAAAAAAGAACTCCTTAATATGTTTTGCTTGTTAACACAAATATCTAATCAGCCAATCACAGCTCAATGCATTTATGCATATAAATATTATCAAAACAACTTGCTGAAGTTCAAATGGAGCATCAGAATGGGGAAGAAATGTGATTTAAGTTACTTTGAATGTAGCATGGTTGTTGGTTCCAGAACGGATGATCTAAGTATTTCAGAAACTGATGATCTACTGAGAATTGTATGCATAACCATCTATCTCTAGGGTTTACAGAGAATGGTTTGAAAAACTGAAAATATCCAGTGAGTGGCAGTTCTCTGGGTGAAAATGTCTTGTCAGAGGAGAATGGCCAGAGAGGTTTGAGCTGATAGAAAAGCAACAGTAACTCAAATATCCACTCATTACAACCAAGGTATGCGGAAGAGTGTCTCTGAATACACAACAATTTGTGTACACTCATCAAAATTGGACAACAGAAGATTGGGAAAAAACTTACCTGGTCTGATGATTTTCAATTTTTGCTGCGACATTCAGATGGTAGGGTTAGAATTTGGTGTCAACAACATGAAATCATGGATCCATTTGCTTTCTATTAATGGTTCTGGCTGCTGGTGGTGGTGTAATGGTGTGGGGTATTATTTTCTTGGCACACTTTGAACCCCTTAGTACCAAATGAGCATTTAAGTGTTAATTTAAGTGTTATACCCTATCTGAGTATTGCTGACCATGCCCATCCCTTTATGACTGCAGTGTACCCATCTTCTGATATTTACTTCCAGCAAGATAACACGCCATGTCACAAAATTCAAACCATTTCAATCTGGTTTTTTGAACATGACAGTGAGTTCACTGTACCCAAATGGCCTTCACAGTCACCAGATCCCAATCCAATAGAGCACCTTTAGGGTGTGGTGGAACATAAGATTCGCATCATGGATGTGCAGCCGACAAATCTGCAGCAACTGCCTGATGCTATAATGTCAATATGGACCAAAATCCCTGAATAATGCTTCCAGCACCTTGTTGAATCTATGCAACAAAGAATTACGACAGTTCTGAGGCAAAAGGGGGTCCAACTTGGTACTAGTAAAGTGGCTGGTGAGTGTATTGTAAAATGATTGGACAGTTGTTTAATATCAGACTTTACCATGATTACAAAGCTGTAGTCCTTGCTTCTGAATAATACTATTAGTTGCTCTAATTTATATTGCTGTACTCCAATTAAATCATACTTATTCTAGAAGAAAAGGGTGGCATAGTGGTTAAGACGTTAGACTTCAAATCCCACTACTGACACCACTGTGTGACCATGTGAAAGTCACTTCATTTGCCTGTGCTCCAATTGGAAAAACAAAAGAAATGTAATCGATTGTATCTCACATATTGTAAAGGCATCAGTCTAATAACAAGTAAAAAAATATGAAGTCTTGAAAGAGATTAAAACAAGACCAGAAAGAGATCTCACAAAACATAATTTTCTTTTTAAACCAAACTCTCAGTTTTGACCCCTTTAACCTCAATTGTACCTCATGTCTCCTAAGGAGGTTTAGGAGAAACATTTTTGACAAAGTTGATTCTTAAATGAAACATAAATGAAATTCTCTTTTAAGTCTCATGAGCCATCAAAGATCAACCTTTGAAAAATAAAATTTCCCTATGGGAAGTATTACTTATACACAGCTAAGCAATCTCTAGTTCTGGTGACTAATAATCATTCAGCCATATTCAAAAGATGGAGTGGCTATTGATTCTAGTCATTGACAAGTAATCAGGTAGTCAGCCTGTTATTCTTGGTATTGACAGGTATACAGCCTATTGGTTCTAGTTATTGTCAAGCAATCAGACTTATTTATTTTAATTTGAACCGTCTGTTGTTTACAATCCCCTTGATGTAAGCAGTGTTACTTAAACACAGGCAAGCAGCTTACTTTATTTGTTAGTAACTAGTAAGTGGCCTGTTGGCCGCTGGTTTTTGTCAAGTAAATCAACTATATTTATAGAAAAATGACTACTGTCTCTTGCCCACAACACGTAAGAAGAATTACATATAAATGAGTAAAGAGCCTAACTGTTCTAGTTATTGACAAGTAATGAACCTTCTTTATAGAAAGATGAACCAACTATTTGTACATACTAGTCATTGACAGGCAAACAGTACTACTTATAGCCAGGTAAGCAGCCTATTTATTCCTGGTGTTTTTAGATAAAAGGTCTATTGGTTCTGGGTAATGATGTAAATAAACTGTCTACTGGTACTGGTCATTGACAGCTAAATTGCAATGATTATAGAAGAATTAAAGGCCAATTAAAACTGGTGTCTAACAGGCAAGACACATTTATATATATATAAAGTTAAGTAATCAGCCTTATTTATAGAAAGATGAGCTGTATGTTTACCCAAACAAGTAAGCAGTTTTACTTACAGTCAGCCTATTAGTTCTGGTCATTGACAAGTCATTAGCCATATTTACAGTGGGATTTCCTGCTCATTGTGTGTGGTCATTAAGAAGCAATGAGCTTTATTTACAGTAACATGAATCACTTATTTCCCCGATAGGCAAGCATTATTACATCAGGACAGGTAAGCAGCCGATTGGTTCTGGATTGTGTCAAGAAGGATTATTTACAGAAATATGAGCCACATAATCGTTTTGGTCTTTATTGGTGAGCAGTAGTATTTACAGGTAGATAAGGAGCATAATATCTCTGATAAAAGGCTTGGTGGCATATTTTTGCCCTCATGTATTCATCAAATGAACAAAGAAATTATGGCTAAACCACAGTGAGCCACGAACAAAGCAAATATCATCATTCAGATGCTGGTAATTCACTTTATGAAAAAAACAACCATCCAAATCACCTCAGTGGACAGGCCAGTGAAAGGATTTCTCCTAAACCACAGGAGCACTCACAGAGGTCTCCTAATAAAAGGAGAAGCACCTTGTTGCATCAGTCTAGACAATCCGTGTGACTTCGGGACACTGAGCCTATCGCACTGAATGAGCCCATAGATTAGCGCTGGAACATTTATCTCTGCTTGTAAACGAATGACTGGGCAGTGTCTGGAACTGCCAGGCCAGAGTATTTAAACAAGAAGCTTAAGATCCTATCTTGGCTTTGTGTGCTTGCAGGCCGCCAAAAGATTATTAGCCTGAAAGTGTGTTGACAAACAAGCTGGGCCTCATTAGGTGGTAATTAAATCTAAATCTGACAGGCCTCTTTGTCCCACTGAGCCCAAAGCTGAATGAATTCAGGAGACCAGGTCAACATATGTAGATGTCAAAGGGTGGCAGCAGAGACATCATCAAATAAGGTTTCATTTGAAATCTGAGAAGTTAAATTAAAACTGATATTAATGTACATATTATAATTAGTTTAAACCATTTTAGAGTCATAGACAGGTAGGAAGCATTCCATCATGTAAAATATTAGAACCCAATTACAGTAAGACTAAAAAACAAGAGGAGATTACTAATCAGTCCTGGTCAGCTCACCAGAAAAAGTGCCATCTTAAGATTTCAAAACAGAATCAATAGTTGAACTCCTTCCATGTTAGTGGAAGAGGAATCAAGATAATAGGTAACAACTATTTTAAAAAGAATCAGAGGAACTGGCTTGGTTCCTAGACTGGACATGCCAATTCATGTGATCAAGTGCACTGCATTGCCAATGTTATTTTGAATCCAAAAATTCAATAGAAGTCTGCTAGAGAGACAAAGCAGTAAAAGTCTCAGAACAGCATGTAAGCAAGTTGAACCAACTATGGAGCCAGCCACAAAGAACAGCATGATAGAAAAAAGAGGAATGCTGATAGCCAACAGGAAAGCAGTGAGGGCAAGGGAATCATGGGTCCTTTTAGACAGGATGCTGTGTAAACTGTTTATATCAGTTTTCTCTAATAGTCAAGAATAATATAATCCTTGGAGCAGTTAGAGTCAAGACATATGATAAAACCAACCTGAGATCCATATATGCAGTGGTTATAATAGTGTGGTGCAGTGGTTAAGGCTTTGGACTCTGAGTTTGTGGGTTGAAATCCTGTCACTGACACTGTGTGACCCAAAGCAAGTCACTTCACCCGCCTGTGCTCCAGTTGGATAAAGAAAAGAAATGTAATCAATTGTATCTCAAATGTTGTAAGTCGCCTTGGTTAAAGGTGTCTGCCAAATAAATACATGAACAGTGTGAGGTCTGGAAGGTGTTGCTGTATGTTATTGCAAAATTGCCAATTTGGGTAATTAACTACTTGTTTTATTGTTCACACATTTCATGCTTGCAGTGAGTATATACTGTATGTAGTAATATTATTCCTCCCACAGACTTGTTGGCTATCTGTCACTGTACAATGCTATGGTCAACCAAGAGGTTACAGTTTCTTGATAATGAACTTGAAAACTTGTCTGAAACATTTACTCTGTTCTCTTTTGCTATATTTAATATTATAAGAAGGGAGAAGACCTGCTTTGTAAGTCTTGTCTGTCATCTATACAACAGGGTTGGTAGAAAGATTCTGATGGTGGAAGAACATAGCCTCAGAGTTTAAGATTCGTGCTAGCAAGTGGACATTGGCCTTTTCACTTCATGTTCAACTGACAGCTTTAATGTTAAGTCTTCATTGTTGTGAGAGGTCCCCTATTTGTTTCTCTGTTAAGTGAGGTGGATGTCGAACCTGATGTCACAATCATCAATTTATTTTTCACATGGCTAAAACTGCACTTACGTGTGAACATCTTCAATGGAGTTTGCCCCATGGAAGAGGGTGGTGCTATCATTTTTAGATTTTCCTAGCATTTTTAAATCACACTGTGAACATATATATACAGCCAAATCCACGGGAATATCATCAAGAAATCAAATATCACTGAATGAGCAGGAGAATTATTCCAAAGTAGACATAGAAGTAGAAGATTAAAATCCTGGCCCAGTCACTGCTGGTGTAAAATATTTACATTTTATTTGTGCCATGTCATTTTTTTTTAGTGTACTCTGGTTTGTCTCTCTGAGCTAAAAGACATTTATATTGGGTTTATTGGTAGTATTAAATTTTTCCCTGAGTAAGTGTGTGTACAAGAGTGTGTCTTATTATGCACTGTACCCTCATCCTGACTTGGCGTGGGTCCTTCAGAGATAGGCTCCAGACTCTGTGACACTGACCTGGAATAAGCTGTTTCAGTAATAGATGGGTTCACATTTGAAGTTCACCCTTCTTCATTTCTTGTGAATGGAGTTCTTTGCTCCTACATTTTAGAACGGTATAAAAATGCATACAACATAAAGTGGATTCAGCAAATATTCAGATCCCCTCACTTTCGGCAAACTTTATTGTACTGTATATTTAGTTTTGAAAGGAAAATTTGCCAATTTTGTCCATCAATCTACACTCAAAAACCCATAATGATAAAGTGAAAACATAGAAAATTTACTACAAACCAGAAACCGAAATCTCTCATTTATATAAGTATTCAGTCCCTTTGATATTGCATTCCAAATTGTGGTCATCTGCATCCTGTCCATTTTAATTATACTTGAGATGTGTCTTGAACTTGATTGGAGTCCACCTGTGATAAATTGAATTGATTGGACATAGTTACGAAAGACACGCCTACTTTGTATAAGGTCCCGCAATTCACATGGCATGTTAAGAAAAAAACTATGCCATGAAATCCAAAGAAGTCTTTGTGGACGTCCACGATAAAATTGTGGCGAGGTATAGATTAAGGCAAGAGTATAAAGCAATTTCTAAAGTTTTAAGTGAATTCTGAAGCGCAGTAGCCACGATAATTATGAAGTGGAAAATGTTTCACTTGCCTGAGTTGGCCATCTGGCCAAACTGAGTAACCAGGCCAGAAGTGCCTTGGTCAGGCAGATGTCAAAGAACCCAATGCTCACTCTAACAAAACTTCATAAGTCATATGATGAGATGGAAAAACCTGATGGAAAGATGACCATCTCAGCAGAGCTCCACTAATCAGCTGTTTATGATGGAGTGGCTAAGTTAAAGCCTCTCTTCCCAACAACATTTAAAGGACTCTGAGAGCATGAGGAAAAATATTCTCTGGCATCAAGAGGCAAAAATGAACTTTTTGTGCAGAACTCCAAGGACTATGTCTGGAGAAGACCAAGCACTGCTCATCACTAGTATATTAATATCCCTGCAATGAAGGGTGGTGGTGGCCTCATCAAGCTGTAGGGGTTCTTCTTAACAGTAGGAACAGGGAGGCAGATCAGAACTAAAGGGATGATGAATGGTATCAAATATGGAGAGATCCTTGAAGAAAACCTCCATGGTGCATGTAACCTTAGAATGGGCAACGATTTACATTTCAGGATAACTATGACCCAGTAGAAATGTGGTCAGAAAAAGATAGCTGCTCATCAATCACCAGCCCAAGGTTGCGTACTGACTTGGCAGGCATTAGCAAAAGTGAGCCAAGCTGTACAGAGATGGGGAGTTGACAGACTGGCTGGCCGGGATCATAAGAAGGTTGAGCCAGGTAGAGTTGTAGATGGTGGTCCTTAATCCAGGTGGCGATATCAGTAAGAAAATGCAGAGACTCTAAGTGATACTGTTGAGCAGCTATCTTTTTCTGACCATTCTGAGAATCAATATTTCTTTCTTTACTTTATAAGTAGCTTAGATAAACACTATTTTCTAATTGTTCAGCAGCAAGTGTCATTTTTTTTAAATAGCACCTCAAAATGCAAAATCATCACATTTTCAAAGAACCAAATCCATTATTTAAGAAACTGTAAAAGTTCAAGTGATAAACTGAAGTGCCTCTGTACATTAGTATGAAAAAGATAAGTCAAAGTGATTTTGTAGGAAATAATACATCATTCTTTAAATTAACAATAATGTCAGTAATGGCATGTTAGCTATCATTAGTGTATAATAAAACAGTTGCTACATCCAATTTGTAATATTGAAAATGGCCCCTGGACATTCACTTCAACTAGTCAGTGTTGAAAATAAATCATCCCTTATTAAGACAGAAAGAGAAAGAATGATATAAAAATAGAATTTCCAAAATAAGAAGACTCAGAGGAATATCCTGTTTCCAAAAATTTGCAGTGTTTCATCTGGAGCTAACCACAAATACAGTACAATATGTAAAATGGCTTAAAATAGCAGAACTCGTCTTGTCCCTAAAAAGGAAGCAAATGGGATGGCTGCTGATTTTCCAACTTTTCTCTGTCACAGAAACTGTTTTGTCTGGCATACCCTGGATGATCTCTAACTTCCTCTTCATACCATGGAGAAGAGCAAAGCCAATGCCAGAACCATGAGGATTTACTAGGTGGTTAAACCATCATTTTTAAAGCTGGTAAATGAATCCCCATTATCAGTGTGGTACATTCAATCTGAACTGACCCAGAGTCAATGGTTCAGAGATAAAGCAAATCACATTGCACAAGCAAAACAACCCCAACTTGAAATTGAAGTTCTAGCAAAGTTATTACTAGAAAATCGTTAAGGTGTAGCTCTGATCAATACTCAAGTCCCATTTTTTCAGTGCCCAAAATGTATGGTCATTGGCAGCTTTGTAATGACTTCAGGAAACTCAATCTATTTTCTAAATGTATTGCTTCTCATGCTGTGGACTGACAAATTCATTGGCTACCTTCATACTTAATGAATGTCTTAATTCAGATTTTTGGGCGATTAAATTAATATTGAAATCAATTCAATTCTAATATGGGTGTGTACAGATGTTCATCCTGAATGTGTGTCACATGTACAAAATTAACAAAAAAAAATTCATCAAGCAGATGTGACAAACAGATGACTATGTAAACCAGAAGCATGCTGACTGCTGAACTGTTTTCATGTTTTTGCTAGAAATTACTATGAAGAGAAATAGAAAACAAAAAGTTATAGCTGTTGCTTTGACTGTAATTATCATTGTTGTATCTGTGCATAGAACCCATTAGACAAGGGAATGGAGCCAGGACAGGTTCTGAGTAAGATTTAAATAACTTTATTACAAATCATTTGTTTGAAAATTTGAGAATGTTAAGTGTGTCAAAACATTCATGAAAATTCCTCACTTGAGGTTGGCCATTTCCATTAGAAAAGATGTAGCAATTGGGCTATACTACAGTTGATGCAGTAAGCATTCAGATCCCTTCAGTTTTTGTGGACTTTATTGATTCAGTTTTAAATGGAAAATGGTCAGTTTTTCCTATCAATCTACATCTCACTTACTCATAATGACAAAGTGAAAATGTATAAAACTAAAAAATTGAAAAGTTTCATTAATGCAGGTATTCAGACTCCAAATTGTGGTCATGTATATTCTGTCAGCTTTAATTTCTTCTTGAGATGTGTCTAGAACTTGAGTGTCAAATTAAATTGATTGGACATCGCTTAGAAAGGCACACAGCTTTGTATATAAGGTTCTGCAACTCACAGTTCTCAAAATTCAAGCCATAGACCTCCATGATAAAACTGTAATGAAGCATACATTAGGGCAAGAGTATAAAAGTCTCTGAGGCCTCAAATAATGTTTAAATGGTAGACCATCCTAGAGTTGGCTGTCCAGCCAAACTGAATAATCAGGCAAAAAGGGCCTTGATCAGTGTGATGATAAAGTAACCCAATGGTCACTGTAACAGAGCTTCAGAAGTACTCTGCAGATATGGCAAAACCTGTTGGCAGGACAACCATCTCAGCAACATGCCAACAATCAGGTGTTTATGATAGAATAGCTAACTCCCACTTGGAGTTTGCCAGATGTGATTTAAAAGACTTTCAGAGCATGAGGAAAGAAGTTCTCTGGTCTGATGAGACAAAAATTGAACACTTTGGACAGAACTCCAAGTGCTATGTCTGGTAAAGACCAGGCACTGCTCATTACCTGTCTAGTACCATTCCTATGATGAAGCATGGTGGTGGAAGCATCATGGTATGGATAAGCTTCTCGGTGGCATGTACAGGGAGACTGGTCAGAATTGAGGGAATAATGAGTGTAGCCAAATACATAAATTTCCTTGAGGAAAATCTGCTCCACAATGCACCCGACCACAGACTGCGGTGACAGGTCACACTTCAGCATGACAGTAACCTGAAGCAAATAGCCAAGACTATGCTGGAGTGGCTTCGGGACATGTCTCTGAGCATCCTTGAGTTGTTCAGTCAAAGTCCACTCTTAAACCCAATAGATCATGTGTGGAGAGAACTCAAGACAGTTTACAAACACTTCACATCCAATCTAATGGAGCCTGAGGGGATCTGCCAGGAAGAATGGGATAAACTGCCCAAATCCATGTATGCAAAGCCTATTTTGAGATTTATCTAAGAAGACTCAAGGCTGTAATTACTGTCAAAAGCACTTGTACAAAGTACTGACTTAAGGGTCTGAATACTTTTGAATAATTCGGTTTTTGATTTTTAATAAATTCACAAAGATTTTTGAAAAAAATGTGTTCCCTTTTTCATTGTGGGGTATTGAGTGCATATCGATGGGGAAAGTTAGCAACTCTATCTATTTAAAATGAAATCTACATTACAATAAAATGTGCAGAACGTGAAGGGGTCTGAATGCTTTGTGGATCCACTGTAGCTAGTCATATTGAGGCTCCAGATAATGATGAATGCACTACTACTACTAGGTCTTTCTCATAAGGTGTATTTTCAATTTTCAGACCTCCCATTGTGTATTCAAATCAAATGTTTTTACTTCCTACATGTAATACTTCACAATTACCAACAACAAATTTTATCTTCTACAAATCTGACCAACCCTGCATTCCACCCAAGTTCTTCTGTTTCTGGCATACCATAAATAATTGCATGAATTCACAACTATTTGAATTTAACATATTTATAAACAGCACCTTGGTTCTGTCATCGTTACATATTGTACATCCTACCATTGTTATATTATGTCATTACAGAATATCAGTATCCTCTGCTTGTTTACACTAGTTTTTATAATCCATGCCATTTCATTAAGTTATTTTTTTCCATTCAGCTTGAGCTAGTTAATGCTTTAAAACAGGCAAGCTGCCATTGTGGGGTTAACTTTACAGTGATGAAGTGGTAGTTAATGATAAGCTCCAACATCTGTTAAAGCAAAATAAAATTGTTTCTCTGTAGCACAAAGATGCTCAGTTAAAGTACACCGGTCATTTCACTCACTTGCACAAGTACTGTTATCAAAAATGTCATACAGCTCCCTTTGAGGCAACATGATTGTGTAGTAGCTCCTAAAGACTGGCTTCAAATCCTGACCTGATTGTGTGAAGCTCCATGGGCATCATGGGCATCATCCATTATTTGGAGCATCAGTAATTCATTACAGAGAATGGACCCAAGCATATGAGGGCACAACAACAAGTTAACGGAATAAAGGTGCAAATGCTCAGAGTTTATTCATATCAACAAAGTGTGTCCAAATATTGCAATGTATTCCAAAACCTGCAGTAAATAATGGACAATAAAACAATAGTGCTAGAAGTAATAAAATAGAAGAAAATAAAGAGAGAGAGAGAGAGAGAAAGAGAGAAAGAATGGGAGAGTGCGGAATTGGGTCATCAAGCCAGTGCAGGTGAAAGGAGGTGAAGCAGTTGGGGATGCTAAGTGGCAGAGCGAAGGGAGTGATGCTCCAGGGGTGGATCAAATTTGCGGAGTAGTCAGTGCAAGGATGATCGTGGACTCCAGGGGTCCTGCAGAAACTGAAGGTGATGACAGGAAGTGGGTCCCAAAAGAGGTGGCATGTATGAGAGTGGGATTGAGAATCACATTTGCTTGTGTTTCATCCCTCTTGGGAAGACCTTGTGGGTGAGCAGGGAAGCATGAGAGCATGAGAGAGGAGCACCAGGACTAGATGGGAGAAGCAGATTCTGACTTGGATTTGACTCCTGTTTTAACCATTTACTGAACTTATGTATTTATTGGATTGTCCTTCCTTACAGCATTATTGTTTTAATGGCCACTGTCATGTTATGTGATTTTCTAACTTGCCTAATCCAGGCCAGGCTTAGGTGACTGGAGCCTATCCCAGGTAGTACAGGGTTCAAGGAAGGTACAAACCCTGAACAGAGTGCCAGTCCATTGCAGTGTGAACACACACACACAAATTAGTATTACCAAGTCTTTGGACAGAGGGAAAAAACTAGAGCACCTGGATGAAACCTATGCAAAGATGGAGAGAACATGCAGACTCCACACAGGGAGGTACCAGGGTTCGAACCCACATCTCCTTATTGACAGGTAACAGTGCTGCAACCATGCCACATATTTTATGGACCATTATTTATTAAAAATATTTTAATGAACTTAACTTTTTGGATGCTGTATGTTGATATGAAAATACTTGCACTTTTGCACTATTAACTTGTTTTTGTGTGCTCACTTGCCCTAGTCCATTCTCGATTACAAACTACTGATGCTCCTGACAATGGTTAATGCCCATGGCTGCAAGCATGGAGCATCATATACTGCTTTTATAGAGCTAAATGACTTGTATACCATAGTTTTTCCACTTTATCCAAAAGACATGCAGATTAGGTTACTGTAGAATTGAACCCATAGAAGTGAGTGTAGGTGTGTAATAGATTGGTGTCTTGTCCATGATTGTTATTCGGATTACCTTTGCTACTTCAACATCTTAAAGCAGTGTCAAGGTTAAAAGGATGTGCCTCCACCTGCACAATATCATCCACTATCTTAATAAACCATCTACTTAAGATGCCATTGTGCAGCTAAGGACACATGAATAAGATCTTCCTATGCTGATGTGAAGGCTGATCCTTTGTGTTGGTCATTCTAGGCTGTAACATTATTTAAAAGTAGTAACCATGAAATAATCATAAAGTGCTACAGCTGATATCTACTTTTGATAATCCAAGTTTCAAACATGCTAGAATTTTTTTTTGTAGTAGAGATACGAAATATTAGATTAATCTTAAATTTGGGTGTATTCAGCTATTCATCTGATGATACCAAAGCAACTGTTCTTCAATCCTAGCAGAACCAATACAAACCAATACATACATGGAAAAAGGACACAATTGTACTGTATAGTGAGATTACCATTCTGAAAAAGTATTCTAGCACCAGGTGGACGGATTTCTAGCATATACATTGATACATATTTTGTATCTCTTTATTTGTAAACTAGATAAATAAAATGTGGACTGATTTCTAACATATATGTTGATAAATATTTTGGATGTCTTCATTAGTAAACTAGACAAATGGAATATAATATTAGATAGTGTTTCAGGAGGCATGTTTTACTTCATTGATGAGAACAGAGGTGATTTGATGTCCACCTAACCAACCCCCTCTGACAGGATGAGGAATTTATGGTGAGGAGGATGGAGCATCAGACCAGCTTGGCAAAAGTGACTGTGTTTAGACTTAGAGGCCTGTAAGCCACCCACTGGGTGAAGGCCATAAACCAACTAAACAAAGCAACTGGGGGATGAGTTGTACCTGAGATCTTTCATTGATAACTGGCCCAGGAAGGCACAGACAAATTAATTCTATTTGATCTGTATGGTATGGCTGTTTATGATTGGTTTTGAATTGGTTACCATTGTCACGCATGGGTGTCAGAGGACTCCTCTACGGGCCAGGGAAAAGTAAACAATAGCCCGCCGAGGTGAGAGGGGGGGCTACTGCTGATGTTGTCTTGTTCTTCCTCTTTCCCCACAGCTCTGAGAAGCCGCCCGGCAAGGGCACTTAATGCTGCCCCTTCAGGAAGTACCAGTATAAAAGAAAAGAGAGAAGGGCGGCTTCTCCCGGGATACTGGAACGAGCTGCTCACCAGAACACGTGACATTTTGAGAGCTCTATTATTTGGAAAGAAGTCCCTGAACGAGAGAGCACTGAAGCTCTATTTTTCGTTACTTTCTGATTTTGTTTGTTCGTCTCGCGATGATTAAACGGGACGACCCGGTTGGTGTCCCAGCGTTCCTACTGTTTACAGTCTGTCCTTCCACCGCCCAACCACACCATTCTGTACTATGATTCTCCATTGGTTTGTGTTTTGTGGCAAGAATGGTATAAAGTTGGTCAGCTTGCCTTTATTTCTCTGTCTTTCACCATTTGCCCAAGAAGAGAAGTCCATGATGAAGACAGTTCCATCTTGGTAGCCATACTGAGACAGGCACATGGTCTGTTTCAATAATATATTCCATGCGGTAACAAAGCAAGCTAAACTGAAGATAAGTCGAGAGCCGTCTGTGGATTCAAGATATACTGCTACTTAGGCTGTAAGGGTATGATTTGCCAATATTCACAAGGTATTCTTCTTCCTTAAAATTTTGGGGCATTTTTATGAATAATGCATAATTAAATGTGCACCTTAACTCCTGCCTGTCTCTTTACTCTGTCTAATTGCCTGAGGTTACAGATGTAGAAAGGAAGGGGGAGGAAGTGCTAAAGTACTTGATCACAGAGTGGTACGTTTAAGGGATTTAAGACATTTTATTAAGGTCTAAACAATAATGAGTATTGAGGGAGAAATAACAACAACAACAACAACAACATTTATTTATATAGCACATTTTCATACAAAAAGTAGCTCAAAGTGCTTTACATAATGAAGAAAAGAAAAATAAAAGACAAAGTAAGAAATTAAAATAAGACAACATTAGTTAACATAGAAAAGGAGTAAGGTCCGATGGCCAGGGTGGACAGAAAAAACAAAAAAAAACTCCAGAAGGCTGGAGAAAAAAATAAAATCTGTAGGGGTTCCAGGCCACGAGACCGCCCAGTCCCCTCTGGGCATTCTACCTAATATAAATGAAATAGTCCTCTTTGTAGTTAGGGTTCTCATGGAGTCACTTGATGCTGATGATCATACAGACTTCTAGCTTTTAATCCATCCATCATTGTTGGAACATCATGGTGCTTTCGGTAGATGGTGGTGGCGCAAGCCACCACCAACAGGACACCGGAAAAGGAAACAGAAGAGAGAGTAGGGGTTAGTACAGATTTTGAATGAATAGTTATTATAATGAATTGGATATACAGAGTATCAGGATTAAATTACAGTGAAGTTATGAGAAGGCCATGTTAAAATAATGTGTTTTCAGCAGTTTTTTAAAGTGCTCCACTGTATTAGCCTGGCGAATTCCTACTGGCAGGCTATTCCAGATTTTAGGTGCATAACAGCAGAAGGCCGCCTCACCATTTCTTTTAAGTTTTGCTCTTGGAATTCTAAGGAGACACTCAGTTGAGGATCTGAGGTTGCGATTTGGAATATAAGGTGTCAGACATTCCGATATATAAGACGGGGCAAGATTATTTAAGGCTTTATAAACCATAAGCAGAATTTTAAAGTCAATTCTGAATGACACAGGTAACCAGTGTAGTGACATCAAAACTGGAGAAATGTGTTCGGATTTTCTTTTCCTGGTAAGGATTCTAGCAGCTGCATTCTGCACTAGTTGCAAACAATTGATGTCTTTTTTGGGTAGTCCTGAGAGGAGTGCGTTACAGTAATCTAGCCGACTGAAAACAAACGCATGAACTAATTTTTCTGCATCTTTCGATGATATAAGAGGTCTAACTTTTGCTATGTTTCTTAGGTGAAAAAATGCTGTCCTAGTGATCTGATTAATATGCAATTTAAAATTCAGATTACAATCAACGGTTACCCCTAAGCTTTTTACCTCTGTTTTGACTTTTAATCCTAATGCATCCAGTTTATTTCTAATAGCCTCATTGTATCCATTATTGCCAATCACTAAGATTTCGGTTTTCTCTTTATTTAATTTGAGAAAGTTACTATTCATCCATTCTGAGATACAGGTTAGACATTGTGTTAGCGAAACAAGAGATTCGGGGTCATCAGGTGCTATTGATAAATACAGCTGTGTGTCATCAGCATAGCTGTGGTAGCTCATGTTATGTCCCGAGATAATCTGATCTAATGGAAGCATGTAGATTGAGAAGAGCAGCGGACCCAGGAAAGAGCCTTGTGGAACACCATATAGGATATCATGTGTCTTTGAATTATAATTACCACAACTAACAAAGAATTTTCTCCCTGCCAGGTAGGATTCAAACCAATTTAAGACACTGCCAGAGAGGCCCACCCATTGACTAAAGCGATTGTTAAGAATATTATGATCAATGGTGTCAAATGCGGCACTCAGATCTAAGAGGATGAGAACAGATAAATGGCCTCTGTCTGCATTTACCCGCAAGTCATTTACTACTTTAACGAGTGCAGTTTCTGCGCTGTGATTTGTTCTAAAACCTGACTGAAATTTATCAAGAATAGCATGTTTATTGAGGTGCTCATTTCACTGTATAATGACTGCCTTCTCTAGAATTTTACTTAAGAAAGGCAGGTTAGAGATGGATCTATAATTTTCAAGAGCAGAGGGGTCGAGATTATTTTTCTTAAGTAGAGGTTTAACTACCGCAGTCTTAAGATAGTCTGGGAAGACCCCTGTATCTAATGACGAATTTACTATGTCAAGAACATTATCAATAAGTACGCCCGATACTTCTTTGAAAAAATTTGTTGGTATTGGGTCAAGGGCACAGGTGGAGGGTTTCATTTGAGAAATTATTTTATGTAAATCAGGTAAATCTATCCTAGTGAAAGAAATTAATTTGTTTATTATGGAGTACTGGGGTTTAGGAGGATCTTAAGTATTGGGGAGATATACTATGTTATTTCTAATATCATTAATTTTTTGATTGAAAATACAGCGATAGCCTCACAGGTTTTACTGGAAGTACTTAGGAGGCATTCCTTTGAGTTACCTGGGTTTAACAGACGATCAATCGTCGAAAATAAGACTCTGGGATTACTAGCATTGTTATTTATAATCTTAGAGAAATAGCAGCGCCTCTCAAGACGGACTGTGTTATTGTATTCTGTTATTTTAATTTTTAATATTTCATAGTCAATAGTTAGTTTAGTCTTCCTCCATTTACGCTCAGCTCTACGGCATGTTCTCTTTAAATCAGACACTCTTTGGGTCTTCCAAGGTATAACAATGCTAGAAAATTTTTTAACTGTCTTTTCAGGTGCAACTATGTCAACACCAGCCCTCACTTTAGTATTAAATGTTTCCACCTTACTATTTACATTCTCCTCGCTATTATAGTTGGCACTATAAACGGACTGATTGGTCAGAATGTTTGTAAGTTTTAAAGCTGCTGATGAGTCAAAGAAGCGTTTTTTTAACAATATGCTTCTCATGAGTGTTTTCTATCATCATTTCTATATTAAAAAGTAGAAGAAAATGGTCTGATAGACCCGTATCAATGACCTGTTTTATATCAACTTTTAGTCCTTTAGTAATTACTAAGTCTAACGTATGACCTGCTTTATGTGTAGGCTGATTAACGAGCTGTCTCAAATCAAAAGAGTCCAGAAGGTTCATAAATTCTTTTACTTTTTGGTCACATTGATTATCTATATGAAAATTAAAGTCGCCGACTATTAAGAGTGTGTCATAGTTCGTAATTAAGATTGACATCAAGTCAGAGAATTCCTCAAAGAAAGACGCGTTGAATTTTGGAGGTCTATACACGGATAATACTAGAACATGAGAATCTCCCTGAATAACAATGGCGAGATACTCAAAAGACTTGAATGTACCGAAACTGACATTTTTACATTTTAACCTGCTTGAGTAAATGTTTGCTAGTCCGCCACCTCTCTTTCCTTGGCGGTCCGCACGAGTAAAACTGTAATCCGGAGGCGCAGATTTGATTAAAACAGCTGCGCCATCTGAGCTAAGCCACGTTTCACTTAGTGCAATAAAATCTATTTTTTTATCACTAATAGGATCGTTGATAAAAAACGTCTTGTTAGTTAAAGCTCTAATATTTAATAGTGCCATATTTAATGTTTCGGAGGAGCAGAGATGAATACTATGTGCGTTATTGATATATGGAACAGGAATTAAGTTATTTTTATTAGCGCCGCTCTGTGTGTATTTTTTGTTTAATCTATAATCTCTTTTTATAGTTTTAATACATTGTTCATCTAAACTAGTAACTTTAATTAAATTATTGGTGTTTATGCCGTATTGCCTAGATTTTCTATGTGCATTAAGATTGGTTATTACAGTATTTATGTTGTGCACTTTTATGGAAGATTTTATTAAACAATTATCATGACCAAGCACAGGAGTGGCATAAGACCATAAGACCCTACCCAATAAAACACCAAGCAAGGGATGAAAGACCCATAGAGACAACACAATGCTAGCTCAAGGATCCATTGTCCAGGGATGGAATCCATGTATTGGTCTCAGTTCATGTGTAGTCGACACGCACAAATCTTGCAAACCCATTTGTGGAATTCTTCTCCATGACCAACAGCTTTCTTTCTAAATCTTAATGACATGCTGGCTTGTTTAACTGAAGAATTTAAACTGGTACAGTGAGGGTAGGTGTACCCTACAAATCGACTGCTATCTCATCCACAATTGATTCCTGCCTTGCTCCCAGTGTTACTCAGATTAGTTATTGCACCCCATATTCCAGTATTAGAAAAGACAATAGATGGAGGGATTGAAACAAATAAAGACCAACACTGGGGAAGTTTCTATCTTTAAATTATGTCACACCATAACAGCAAATCCATGAAAGAAGGAATGGAGAGAATTTAAAAAATCTGAATCCAAAGCAGGATTTAAAAACAATAAATTTAATAATTAGGCACAATGCTAAATACCTTTTAACATCTTTCAGTCTGTACTATTCAAGGTGTTTTTTTCTGCTCTGTGAAATTCTGTGTGACTAGGAGGAGTACTCAGTACTAATACCTGAAAACCCAGCTTTTCCTCTTTTATATTATAGATGGGCTATCCTAGTATTTGTTTTATTTTATTGATTGCATTACTGATGCTGGGCTGCCTATTATTACTTTCTTATGATCAATTTCATTAGACATTCATTTTTTATTTTTACACCTGGACACTTTTAGGCCCAATAAATCACAGTTTCCTTTGATCTATTAAGCATTTGAATTATTGCATAGTATTTTGTCATTATATTGCTTTGTAAAATGTCTTTTGATGGTGTGTTCGCCTAAAGGTTATATGTAAAATAACATTTAAGGTATTGATGTCACTGTAGGCATTCTCACAAGATGATTTACAAATCAATAGCATTAATGATGGTGGAGAGGGGGAAGTGAAGTACATCGTCTAAGATTCAGACATTTGAGGCAATCCTTGGCAATGTTGGGAAAAGGTTGAGATTGCTCAGTCTCACTTAACTGTCACATATAGTAGAACCTGTTTTCAGCTAAGTAGGACAAAATGTGTTCCTTCCTTTAAGCGCTGAATTTAGACTGTTACAAAATTAGGTACAGCAGGCAAGGCAGCTCCAGAAAGTGATGACAGATAGTGAGTGGACTAAAAAAACGGAGAGGCAGGAGAAGCATGTGAAACTGATCATAGAAAGCACAATTTAGTGGAGTCTGCTCTCTGCTCCAAAGTGAACATGGCAAACATTGTATGGATAAGAGCTTATCAGACTCTAAACACTGCCCCCAGACTACGTGCACAGCTCAAGGTTTTTATTTGGTTTGGGTCTGAAGATGGCTTCTTGTAGATACATGATGCAAACTATTGGCCCATAGCCAAATGGACTTCATTACCAATGACTGGAGCCTGACAATCTGGTGGATAAAGTTCTGCCACTTAGAGCTCTTGACACTGTAATGTCTTGGTTTTGATACTGGGTCCTTTCAACTAAGAGATGAGCAAGCTTTCATAACTTCAAATGGGACTCTAGCAATGTTCATTAACACTTCATTCTTTCAAATGTACATCCAGACATAAGCCGTGCCTTCAGAGGAAAGTTCACTGAAGTATGCCTGAAATCTGATTCAGAAACAGACTGGGAAAAAGATGTCAGCTCTAAAAGAAATGCCGGAAGAACTGGGGTTTTAGTTTATTGTAAAAAGAACATTGAAAATTGAAGGATGCAATGAATTAATGCATTCACCAATAATGACTTGCAGTCTGGACCTCTCTCCCATGTTGATACATTGTATACATTGAATTATTCTCAATAGTTGATTGATTTTCTCACATTCTTCAAAGACGTGACAAAGCCCATTTGGCTTCTAAAGGTTTTCATGTTCTTGAGTCAGTTGTGTTTCCTAATATTAATGGAAATACTTTTAATGCTTATGTTAGACTGGAACAGGCCAAAAAAGAGATCCATGAAACAATTTGGTTTCAGCACAGCAGACTTTTATGTAAACGTTCACCCATTCATTACCTATACCAAGTGTTAGTGCCGTCTCCCAGCTAAGGCTGAGTAAGCACAAGCCTACGGGTGCCCAAGACTCTTTCAAGTGCAGGCAAAACCCCCGCTTTTGTATCATATGTCTATATACAGATAGTGTGTCATGTGCAACATCTAAAGAAGGGGAACAAATGTAAATGAGTGTGCTACATTCTACTAGTGGAAGGATCCACCCATCACTACCTAGTATAGCACCATGTGCCCTTGAGCCGGCACTACCAAAGGCATATTACTATGTCAGTGCAGTGGGGAGCCCGTGTCTATAAACCAATCAGAATACAGTTTTTCTGACTGGTGGAGTATTAACCAATAGGAGTGCTGATGCACCAAGTGTGCAAGTGCCCAGTTTTTCTAGATAGGTAGAGAGATCAGATTTTTCCAGAACAAAATGCAAGACATGACAATTATTCACATCTGATGATTTTATGTTGCAGTTTTATAATGTCAATACTAGAATGCACTCCTGCACCTTTTACACATATGTACAGTGCTTAGACCACTTTGAAAATTTTTTCCTCATTTCGTCATTCACATTGAAAATTGATTGTTTTCTTTTATTGGTTAAAAAAATATTCCTGAAGATTCTTTTTTCTTTTCACTGGATGAGAAGGAGCACAAATAAAGTTGCTCTTAAAAATCTCAGATTAATACAGGATGAACCACCAGTCACCAAAGGGGAACAAAATAGTCCCCATCACCCACTCAGATAAATGAAGAACAGTCCTTGGGGCTTTGCATCCACCTCACATTAACCAGTTTTGTGTGTAATGTGTGGGACTCTATCAGAAAAAGCAAACAATTCAAGAAGACATGAAAGCCAAGCTTTCTAATATCTTCCCTCTGCCACCACCAAAGGGCACAGAGCTAATAGACGCCCTGTACTTACAAACCATCAAGGCTAGAAAGATACAAATTCCGACAGTTAATTAATTCCGATGGGAAAAAGAATAAAGGAAAAACATCAGATGAAAATTAAGGGGAATACTAATCAAGGAATGGGTAAAAGAAAGAAAGAAAAAGACCTGAGCAGGTAACAGCATTTGAAGAACATTATCTTTTTCAAAAATCCCAGTATCGCTTCTGTTAAATATGCCCTCCACTCTCTCTGTCTCTCTCTTTCTTTCTCTCTCTCTCTCCTTTCCTCCTTCTCTTCTTCACTCGCTCTCGCCTTTTTCACAAATTGTTCTCATGAATGATTTATATGTGTCTTGTTATCAGCCGCGATTTCTATAGACCTCAGCGCATTCACCAAGACATTTGCGGCATAATTGTTAATTTTAATGCCATAATAGCTTCAGATGGGAACCCAGATTAGACATTTATTGCACAATTAAATGAAACATACTCAAGAATCACAAAAGGCTTCCATAATTATTTCAGGCCATTAATAAAATGGGCATTAAATTATATTGGACACAAAAGAGAAGTGAAATAGATTTCCATTACAGCAACAGAGGCAAAGAAAAGTAATAGATCCTAGCTGAATTCGCTCTGAAATTAATTGTTGCCCGGCCTATTTCCACACAGCAGAATAAATGAATGAAAAAGGAGAAAAGGAAAAGGTGGTGGTAAGGGGAGGGAGAGTTGGGGGGGGGGGGGTGCATTAGGAGTCTATCATGAAAGCTTCTTTTTGAGAGTCCATACTGAACCCTCTTGATTGAAAAGGGAGACAAGGCATGGATCTCATAGTCACATAGGGCACGCTTTTAGAAGCCCACCAGTGCTGGACTGGGCACTACAAACTTTTATGGGTCTAAATTCATCAGGATGGTCTTTTCTCATACTCCATTCTTTTCTAGTCCTTTGAAAAGTGGTTCAATATACTCAGAAAAAAAACAAAACAAAGCCAGACTGTCTGCCAGGTCCCAGACATGTCCCTGACTATCTAAGCTACACATTTTAAACGACTGCTTTTAAAGAAGGGGGGAAACTCTGTTTCTTTGCATTCATTGCATTCCTTTACTATTGCTACTTGGTCTGAGATTAAAGTTGGAGAGACCAAGTGATGCAACAGGGAAAACGATTACTGAAAGACCAGGCACTTGTTTCTTCTTACTTTAAAACACATACTCTGTTAGTACTTATTCTCTTCTGTCTACTGAAATGTAACCAGCAGTATGGCCATTTAGCATACTACTTATTTTTGAAATCTATTTTCTTGTAGAAGCCTTCACCTGGGAGAAGTTTGTTTATAGGGAGAAGTGATAGAGAAAAATAAGGACTGGCACATGACACAGTAAAGTCCTTTATACACAAGAAAGTTGAGACTATATTGTAAATAACTGAATTTCCAACTTCATAAAAAAATGGGGGATTTATGAATAAAGGTGGTGTGAGACCCTTTATTTAACTTTACCAATAGGCTTGACCAAACAAACAGTATTTATCAAATACATCCAGTGGTCAAAAGGGGAAACAATTGCAGTGGAAACTGCTAAGAGGAATATTTGATCCTTTGATTTAAGGTGGGTGCTTCTAGGAAATACCAGAAGGTACTATAAACTCAGGATAATCAAGTGCTAACAGGCCTTTGAAATGTTATTGCCCTCTGCAATATCGTCTGATGTGAATCATATCCAAAAGCTAAAGCAGCAGAACTGCTGTCAGAATCTCTCTTCTTCTGTCTCTTGGTGTACACTTTAGCCAGCCACAAACATTGGCACAAAACCAAGAAGTGCTAGACAGATAGGTTCTAATTCACATCATGGCCAATGTACTCTGTTGCCACTTCTGCCATCATGAAAAATAATTTAATTGTCAGAGTTATACAAAAATACCTTTTTCAGAGGGTTAGCAGCACAGTTTGCTCTAACACTGCTTTTATACAAAGTTTGTAAGTAATCTACAAAGGTTGGGGCACTTGTAGGAATTGTTTGCATCAACTTGCAAGGCTTATTTATATTCAAGTGCTACAGAAAAAAACTCTTTAAAGTTGTAATCCCATTACTTGTTCCCTGAAAAAAGCCTTTTTGTATAACATTGAAAATTACAATATTTTTCAGGTTCTGGTAGCTTTAACTTTTGTTTAATCTTTTGTAACTTGAACTGCTTAAATTTCAAAATTAAAATCACATGCCTAATATGGTATACTGTATGTCCCTTTGTGTCACTAAATCACCTCTGACACATTAAGGCATGAACATTAGAACATTAGAACATTAGAACACTCTAGACAAGAAAAGGCCATTCATCCCAACAAAGCTCGCTAGTTCTATCCACTTATTAAGACCTCTGAAGATGTCCTGTGGTATCTGACCCCAAGACATTAGCTGTAGATCCTTTAAGTCCTATATGTTGCAAGGTGGGGCATCCATGGATCAGACTAGATTTTAAAGTACAACCACCAGATGCTTGATCAGAATGAGTCCCAGGAAATTTAGAGGCCAAGTCAGCACCTTAAATTCTTTATCATATTCATCAAACCATTCCAGAACAATTTTTGCAGTGTGGTAAGGATACATTATCCTTCTGAAAGAGGCCAATGGCATTAAGGAATACCCTCACCATGAAGGGGTGTAAGTGGTCTGGAACAATCTTTAGGTAGTTGGTAAGTGTCAAAGTAACGTCCACATTAATACCAAGAACCAAGGTTACTAGCAGAACATTGCCCAGATCATCATACTGCCTCCACCAGCTTGCCTTCTTTCCATAGTGTATCCTGCTGCCATCTCTTCCCCAGGCAAATGACATACATGATCTAAATGAAAACATGATTCATCAGACCAGGCAACCTTCGTCAAGTGCTCCATGCTCACATACCAGTTGTATGCACTTTCAGCAGTGGACAGGGGTCAGCATGGGCACTCTGACAGGTCACACAGCTCCATACCCAACAAGCTATGATACATTGTGTGTTCTGACACCTTTATCTCAGTATTAAGTTTTTCAGCAATTTGTGCTACTATAGTTACTCTGTGGGAGTTGATCAGACAGACTAGCCTTAACTCCCCATAAGCATTAATGAGCCCTGGGTGTCAATGACCCTGTTGCTGGTTCTCCTATTGTCCTCCCTGGGACCACTATTGATAGGTGTTAACCACTGCATATTGGGAACACTCCACTCACTTGCTGCCTAAAATATACCAATACTTGACAGGTGCCAATGTAACAAGAAAATCAATATTTTTCACTTTATCTATCTGTGATTTTGTATTTAGTGAGTAATAGGGCTGTTCTTGAGTCAAGGAGGAAGCCTCTTGAGATAAGTTAAGTTATCAAATGCAAAAGGATATAGTAAACCCAGGCCTACCTATACAGGAGATTGAATCTATAACTAACCAGTGTGTGTGTCTAATGTACTTATTCATACCAGTAAACAGTACATTCGGCATTCTAAGAATCTCTTCCATGTCTTCTCTTCCCCATTCATTCAAAGACTTGTTATCTGCTCTCCTCCTAACTTCACTCTTCCAGTAAGGTTTTTAAGCCTGGGCCACATAGTACTTCTAAGAAAATCCTAGGAAAGACTTCAGGTGGCTATTAAGAGGCCTTAAGGCCAAATGCCTTGTGCTCCCCCTGGCATTCTCAGGTGCTGCTGCACTTCTCACCCCACGAGTCTATTAAAGGGCCAGCAAATTCGCAGCTGACTAACTTTTCCAAATGGCTGAAGTAAAGCATGTGTAGAAAATGGTATACTATAAAATTATGTGGCCTAACTATGCCTTGATACAGGAGTCAATATTTAAAACACATAACATGCAATTCTCATTAAGTTAATTCATTTCTGGGTCACTGGGGTACAACAACATTTATTTATATAGCACATTTTCATACAAAAAGTAGCTCAAACTGCTTTACATAATGAAGAAAAGAAAAATAAAAGACAAAATAAAAAATT
This sequence comes from Erpetoichthys calabaricus, assembly GCF_900747795.2. Classification (NCBI taxonomy): domain Eukaryota; kingdom Metazoa; phylum Chordata; class Cladistia; order Polypteriformes; family Polypteridae; genus Erpetoichthys; species Erpetoichthys calabaricus. Next base: position 167,724,389 of record NC_041395.2, on the reverse strand, counting down.
AAAATAAGACAATATTAGTTAACATAGAAAAGGAGTAAGGTGCGATGGCCTGGGTGGACAGAAAAAACAAAAAAAAACTCCAGAAAGCTGGAGAAAAAAATAAAATTTGTAGGAGTTCCAGGCCACGAGACCACCCAGTCCCCTCTGGGAATTCTACCTAACATAAATAGTCCTCTTTGTAATTAGGGTTCTCACGGAGTCACTTGATGCTGATGATAATACAGACTTCTGGCTTTTAATCCATCCATCATTTTTGGAACATCATGGTACTTAGAGTAGATGGTGGTGGCGCAAGCCACCACCAAAAGGACACCGGAAAAGGAAACAGAAAAGGGTAGTAATCTTAACCCAGCAAAATCAGGCACAAGAAAAGAACCAACCTTGGAAAGGAACCCATTACAGTGCCCACAATCATTAAAGAAATGTAATGGTGGTTGAGTCTTAAGTTGAGTCTTAAATCAACTTAATATACTGTACATCTCTTTGGGAATGCATGAAGAATAGCAGAATGGCTGAGAAAAAGCCTATGCCAATGAGGTTTGAATATGCAGAGTCCATATAAGGAATGAACAGTTCAAGGATTTACACCTAAGAAGCTGGATCAGTAATGCGCTGTAGTGCACATTAAAAATATATATTATATATATTATGTACTGTTTATTAATTGGGCACCACAGGGACCTTGCATAGTCTGTAGCACAAAGCACTGTCTACAAGTTTTTTGGGATCCTTGTTCCTCAGTTTTACTTCTTTCTTGCCTTGTGCCCAATATTTCAAGGATAGGCTTTCATAACCTTGTTCACAAAATTGATGGAATATATATCCATCCATTCATTTTCCAACTCGCTGAATCTGAACACAGGGTCACGGGGGTCTGCTGGAGCCAATCCCAGCCAACACAGGGCACAAGGCAGGAACCAATCCCGGGCAGGGTGCCAACCCACCGCAGGACACACACAAACACACCCACACACCAAGCACACACTAGGGCAATTTAGAATCGCCAATCCACCTAACCTGCATGTCTTTGGACTGTGGGAGGAAACCGGAGTGCCCAGAGGAAACCCACGCAGACACAGGGAGAACATGCAAACTCCACGCAGGGAGGACCCGGGAAGCGAACCCGGGTCCCCAGGTCTTCCAACTGTGAGGCAGCAGCGCTACCCACTGCGCCACCATGCCGCCCTGGAATATATATATGCTTATGTAATTTTTCATATTTATAATGCACTTGCATCACTTGGATCTTTGTACACCGATGTCTCCTGCCCTATAGCTACTGCTCTCAGGATAGGTTCCAGCTCACCGTTAGCCTTCTTTGGATTAAAAAGGTCCAAGAAATGCCTGCCTGAACTATGACTATAATTCTTTCTATGTACTTCAAAACTGGATGGGTTTCATCTCATACAAGCAGACAGAGGCCTTGTATGGTGTGGGAAAAAGGTAAGAAGTGAACTGGCTATCTGTGTTAATGATCCAAGATATAAAGAGGAGCATTTTACAATTAAAACTAAAAATTGTAATCTAGACATTGAAATATTGGCAGTAGGAATTTGTCTGTGTTATCTACTTAGGGTGATAAGTTATATCATTCTCACTAATGATTACATTCCTCCCATTGCAAATTGGAACTCAGCAACAAAAATTATTCAGTCTATTACTAAAATGAATGATTACTCATTCTGACCCAGCAGTTATAATATGTGATGGTTTCTAGCAAGAGACTTTTTAGGGAGCTATGACAAACTTCCATTAGTACGTATCACGTTCCATTGGTTGGACCTGCTTTATTCAAATGTTAAACATACCTTTAAATGTAAACCTGTGGCAAAATCGGGCAGTTCCAATCACAATCTGATCCATCTTACTCCCACCTACAAGTCTACTATTAAATGGCAACCTGTTGTCACCAGAAAAGTGACGAAATTGACTCTAAAAGCTGACGTGGCTCTGAATAACCATTTTCACAGGACAGATTGGGAAATGATATGCAAGTCAAATGGGGATGATATCAAGGGACTCATTAGCTGCACCACAAACTATACTAATTTCTGTGTCGACACTGTGTCATAATAACATCCATAAAACGTTGAGAAAATTTGGGGCAGCCACCCGTATAATTGTTCCCGGCTGCAAAACTGATTCAAAAAGCAAGACATGTTCATACAACTGAGTCCAAATCAGAACTGATTCTCTTGAGACAAGATGGCAGCTTTAAAGGCCAGTAAAGGAAGTGATGTCATCAATACCGGATCCGGAAGTGACATCATTGGCTGCCCCAGAGCCGGGCGGGATTTCCCTAGAATGGTCTGCAAAAGATCAAGAGGGAAAATTAGTGCACTTCGCCAGTCCCTGGTCTGGCATGGAATCACATGTATTCAAGCCCTTTAGTTGTCTCCTAAACACACGTGTGTGACAACTGTTATACCCTTAAAAACACTGCACAGCTTTGCAAATAACATGCCCTATATTACTAAGGAGCTAAAAAGTCACCTTAATAATAAGATAGCTTTCAAATCTAATAGGAAAGAGTCTCCAAAGGGCATTTAGAGAGTGCTGAAGAAGAACAATTTTTTAAGTAGATTTTCTTGTCCACCACCTTCAATGGCCATTTCCCACACACCATACATACTGCTTCAGTAAGTCCCTGTATATATTTTACTTCTTCTACTTTGACTGGTATGGCCAGTGATGAATTCACCTATGACTATCAGTATAGGCTGGCCATAACCCGTGACCAAGAAAAGAGACAACTAAGGAGGCTACACAAAGGAAAATCTGTAGGACTGGATGATATTAGTCCTCAAGAACTTAAGGTCTGTGCTTACCATCTTTGTGGTATTCCCTGCAAACTGTTCACTAAGGCCTCATAAACTGTTGCTGATGTGAAAAACATCCTTTGTTGTTCCAGGTGCCTCTTTAGCTAATGACTGCAGACCAGTGACACTTCCCACATCATAAAGGATTTTGATAAATTGGTTCTGGCCTATAGGAAAGATCACTTGGACTCACTGCAGTTTGCCTGTTGCACAAAGATCGGAGATAAAGAAGCAGTTATTCATTTGCACCACAAGGCTTATCCCCATCTGGACAAAGCTGGCAGCACAGCAAGGATTTTTTTTTTTTCTCTCTCCAGTGCCTTCAGTACCATATCGCCATCGCTATTAAGGGGTAAGCTCATAAGTATACAGGTGGATGAGCCTCTCACAAAGTATTGTGTCTCTGATATGGATGTGACTAACACTGATGCACTATAAAGAACATTCTTTTCTCTTTTCTCCCTCAGCCTATAAATATAGAGGACCACCAAATCAACAAGCTTATTAGGTAGGTAGGTTCAGTTTTGGGACACATTCTTGACTTGCTGGATGTAGAGGAGAGAATGAAGACAAAACTGATGGCCATAATGAATAATGCTGCACATGCTATCTTTGATATGCAGATGCCGAGTACAGTCAACAAATTATTTTCCAGAAGAGTGTAAAGGAATACTACTGGGGCTCCTTCATACTAATGGCAATACACCTTCATAATGTCCCACTCTAACCACTGTCTTAGCTTTAGCAAAGTCAAAAGTTTCTTCTTTTTGTAGTTGTGCATGCTTGAGGGTTGTTGTTGTTTCTTATAATATTTCTTGTGTTTCTGTACTATCTATCTATCTATCTATCTATCTATCTATCTATCTATCTATCTATCTATCTATCTATCTATCTATCTATCTATCTATCTATCTATCTATCTATCTATCTACGTATATACGTTATATATGCTCACTGAGCAAATTATTACATACAGCTCTGCACCTGTTTATCCATGTAATTATCTAATCTGACAATCATGTGGCTGCAGTGCAATGCATAAAATCATGCAGTTAAAGGTCGGGAGACTCAATTAAAGTTGACATCAAATGGCAAAATAGGCAAAAAATATGATCTCAGTGATTTTGATTGTGGCATGAGTTGGTGCCAGACAGGAAGGTTTCTGAATATCTCCTGGGAGTTTCTTGCACAACAGTCACTAGAGTTTACTCAGAATTGTGTGAAAAACTAAAAACGTCCAATGAGTAGCAGTTCTGCCGATGGAAATGCCTTGCTGATGAGAGAGGTCAGAAGAGAATGGCCAGACAGGTTCGAGTTGACAGGAAGGTTATGGTAACTCAGATAACCATTCTGTACAAATGTGCTGAGTGTTAAAGCATCTCAGAATGCACAACACATCAAAACTTGAGGCAGATGGGTTACAAAAGCAGAGGAACACGACAGGTTCCGCTTCTGACAGCTAAAAACATAAAGCCAAAACTCAAAAGAAGACTGGAAAAACATAGCCTGGTCTGATCAATCTCAATTTAGGCTGAGGCACAAAGTTAGAGTTGGAATTTGGAGCTAAAAACATGAATACATGCACCCAGCCTGTCTTGTGTTAACAGTCCAGACTGATTGTGGTGGTGTAAAGGTGTGGGCAATGGATTCTTGGCAAACTATGGGCCTGTTAATACCAATCAATCTTCATTTGGATGCCGCAACCTATTTGAGTATTGTTATTGATCATGTGCATCCCTTCATGGCCTTAATTTATCCTTCTCCTAATGGCTATATTCAGTATGATAATGCACTATGTCACAAGGCAAAAGTCATCTCAAATTGAATATGACTAGGAGCTTAATGTTCTTTAATGGTCTTACCAGGCACCGGATCTGAATCCAATAAAACACCTTTGGGATGTGGTAGAATGGGAGATTCATATCATGAATGTACAGCTGACATATCTGTAGAAACTGCATGATGTAATCATGTCAGAATGGACCAGAATCTCAAAAGAACGTTTCCAAAATCTTATCAAATCCATGAAATGAAGAATTGAGGCTGTTTTGAGAGTAAAAGGAGGCTCTACCCAGTATTAGTATCCATCCATCCATTATCCAACCCACTACAGTATATCCTAACTACAGGGTCACAGGGGTCTGCTGGAGCCAATCCCAGCCAACATAGGGTGCAAGGCAGGAAACAAACCCCAGGCAGGGCACCAACCCACCACAGGGCACACACCAAACACAATTTAGGATCGCCAATGCACCTAACCTGCATGTCTTTGGACTGTGGGAGGAAACTGGAGCACCCAGAGAAAACCCACTCAGATGCAGGGAGAATACACAAACTCCACGCAGGGAGGACCCAGGAAGCAAACCCAGGTCTCCTAACTGCGAGTCAGCAGCGCTACCACTGCACCACCATGCCGCCCCAGTATTAGTATAGTATTCCTAATACTTTACTCAGTGAGTATTTATATTTTGCCACACATGCGCATCTGTGGATCACTCTCTGGACTCATCTGAGGTATGTATACCACCCCAGGTCTGGGGGGTTGCTGGAGCTAACCTTCTCCTCTTCTATTTCTTCTACAGCAAAGAGAAGACACTTAGTGAGGGCAATAGACTCCACTCCTTCCAGTTCCCTGCCTATTCTGTAAATCCTGGAGCCACTGGAAGAAGGCATTCTTGGTTTATCTAAAGATAGCTAAATATCTAGCCTGATGGCTTTCCTGTTAATTTTGTAGTACTAGGGTGTTGTACCGTGTTAGCCATTATGAATGTAGAGAAAAGCCAAGCAAAATGACACCTTTTATTGGCTAACTAAAAAGATTACAATATGCAAGCTTTCGAGGCAACTCAGGCCCCTTCTTCAGGCAAGATCTTGCCTGAAGAAGGGGCCTGAGTTGCCTCAAAAGCTTGCATATTGTAATCTTTTTAGTTAGCCAATAAAAGGTGTCATTTTGCTTGGCTTTTCTCTCTGTTCATTTTGGACATTTTTGTTACCCTTTCACACATAGGGGCCACTTTACTTTTGCTTTTGTTTTTGTTTGTTGTATTAAACAGAGACAAAAGTGTTGGTGCCGTGACATTTATTACTGGGTCTTGCAGTCCTCTTACTCAACATATATACACATACAGTATAATATATATATATACACTACAGTAAAATGTTTTAGAACAGCTGAGTTTTTTCAGTTTTTCTTCAAATTTAATCAGTTGAAATGTAATGAATTACCTTAAATGGTGAAAAAGTAAGCAGTAAACTGTCATAGGTTTAGTTTAAAAGTTTACTTTAAACTTTTAAAGTTTACTTTAGCAAAACCTGAAAAAAATAAAATATTACAAATTCTGATATTGCCTTTTTTTCATTTTTTGCTAAACTAAAATAACCCAGCCACGGGTGGATGCACAAACCAGTGCGTTTCTTTGTGCCGGTCCCAAAAATGGATGAATGGGAAGGGTTATGTCAGGAAGGGCATTCAGTGTAAAATTTTGCCAGATCAATATGCGGACAACAACACAGATTTCCATACCGGATTGGTCAAGGCCTGTGACCAGTACTGTTATCCAACAGTGTGCTGGGAGAAACTGGGCTACTGTTAACTAAAGGAGAAGAAGAGGGGAAAGGCTTGTCTGGAGGCAAGAATATAGGAAGAAGAGTAGCAGAGTGAAAGTGAGCATTGCAACTTTAAATGTTGGCAGTATGACTGGTAAAGGGAGAGAGTTAGCCAATATGATGGAGAGAAGGAAGGCTGATATATTGTGCATGCAAGAGACCAGATAGAAGGGGAGTAAGGCCAGGTTTATCAGAGGCGGGTTCAAATTATTCTACCATGGTACAGATGGGAGGAGAAATGAGGTAGGGGTTATCATGAAGGAAAAGTATGTTAAGAGTGTTTTGGAGGTGAAAAGTGTGTCAGGCAAAGTAATTATTATGAAGCTGGAAATTGAAGGTGTGATGATTAATGTTGTTAGTGCATATGCTCTGCAAGTTGAGTGTGCAATGGATGAGAAAGAAGATTTCTGGAATGAGTTGGATTAAGTGGTGGTAGTGCACCTAAAGGAGAGAAGGTAATGATTGAAGAGGATTTCAATGGACATGTTGGTGAAGGGAACAGAGAGGATGATGAGGTGATGGGTAGGTATGGTGTCAAGAAAAGACATGCAGAAGGTCAGATGATAGTGGATTTTGCAGAAAGGATGGACATGGCTGTGGTAAATACATATTTTAAGAAGAGAGAGGAACAAAGTGTGATGTACAAGAGTGGAGGAACATGTACGCAGGTGGACTACATCCTAAGCAGGAGAGTCAGTCTGAAGGTGATAGGAGGCTGCAACGTGTTGGCAGGAGAAAGTGTAGTTAGGCAGCATAGGATGGCGGTCTGTAGGATAACACTGAAGATCAAGAAGAGGAGGAGAGTGACAGCAGAGCCAAGAATCAAATGGTGAAAGTTGAAAAAGGAAGACTGTAGGGTGGAGTTCAGGGAAGAGGTCAGACAGGTACTGGGTGGTAGTGAAGAGTTACCAGATAGCTGGGCAACTACAGCAGAAGTGGTAAGGAAGGCCGCTAGAAGAGTGCTTGGTTTAGACTTCTGGACAGAGGAAAGAGGACAAGGAAACCTGGGGGAGGAATGGGAAAGTACAAGAGAGTATACAGAGGAAGAGTTTGGTGAAGAAGAAGTGGTATAATCAGACAGATGAAGAAAGTAGTACAAGGAAATAAGGCATAAGGTGAAGAGATAGGGGGTGAAAGCTAAAGATAAGGTGTATGATGAATTGTATGAAAGGTTGGACACTAAGGAGGGAGAAAAGGACCTGTACCTATTGGCTAGGCAGAGGGACCAAGCTGGGAATGATGAGCAGCAGGTTAGGGTGATAAAGGATAATGATGGAAACGTACTCACAAGTGAGGAGATTGTGTTGAATAAATAGAAAGAGTACTTTGTGAGGTTGATAAATGAAGATGTAGGAAATAAGGACAGCTATGTAAAAGAAGAAGAATGGGAAGGCTGTTAGTCCAGATGATGTACCTATGGAAGCATGGAGGTGCTTAGGAGATATGGCAATGGAGTTTTTAATGAGATTGTCTAATGCAATCTTGGAAAACGAGATGATGCCTGTAGAGTGGAGAAGTGTACTGGTACCGATTTTTAAGAATAAGTGTGATGTGCAGAGCTGTAGTAATGGCTGAGGGGTAAAATTGATCAGCTACAGCATTGGAAAGAGTAGTGGAGCTAGGCTAAGAAGAGAGGTGATGATTAGTGAGCAGCAGTATGATTTAATTGCGGAAAAGAGCACTACAGATGCAATTTTGCTCTGAGGGTGTTGATGGAGAAGTATAGAGAAGGCTGGAACGAGTTGCATTGCGCCTTTGTGGACTTAGAGAAAGCATATGACAGAGGACAGAGGGTGCCTACAGAGGAGCTGTGGTATTGTATGAGGAAGTCGGGAGTGGCAGAGAAGTATGTAAGAGTAGTACAGGATATGTACGAGGTAAGCGTGACAATGATGAGGTCTGCAGTAGGGGTGATGGATGTTTACAAGGTGGAGGTGGGATTACACCAGGGATCGGCTCTGAGCCCTTTCTTATTTGCAATGGTGATTGACAGGTTGACAGATGAGATTAAACAGGAGTCCCCGTGGACTATGATGTTTGCTGATGACATTGTGATCTGTAGTGAGAGTAGGGAGCAGGTTGAGGAGACCCTGGAGAGAGGAAGATATGCTCTAAAGAGGAGAGGAATGAAGATCAGTAGGAGCAAGACAGAATACATGTGTGTGAATGAGAGGGAGGTCAGTGGAATGGTGAGGATGCAGGGAGTTGAGCTGGTGAAGGTGGATGAGTTTAAATACTTGGGATCAAGGGTACAGAATAACAGGAAGTGTGGAAAAGAGGTGAGAAGAGAATGCAGGCAGGGTGGAGTGGATGAGGAAGAGTGTAAGGAGTGGTTTGTAACAGATGGGTACCAGCAAGAGTAAAAGGAAAAGTCTACAAGATGGTAGTGAGACCAGATGGTTTGGAAACTGTGGCAATAAAGTAAAGACAAAAGACAGAGCTGAAGGTGGAAGAGTTAAAGATGTTAAGATTTGTACTGGGTGTGACGAGGATGGACAAGATTAGAAATGAGTTCATTAGTGGATCAGCTAAGTTTGGACAGTTTGGAGACAAATACAGAGAAGCAAGATTGCATTATCTTGGACATGTGCAAAAGGAGAGATGCTAGGTTTAGTGGGAGAAGGTTGCTAAGGATAGAGCTGCCTGGCAAGAAGAAATGAGGAAGGCCTAGAAGGTTTATGGATGAGGTGAGAGAGAACATGCAGGTGGTGGGTGTAACAGAGCAAAATGCAGAGGACAGGAAAATATGCAAAACAGATGATCCACTCTGGTGACCCCTAACAGGAGCAGCTAAAAGATGAAGAAGAAGAAGAAGATCAGAATATTACAAATGGGCCTTCTTCAGGGAACAATTGATAGGTTACAACCTACAGATGTTTTGCAGGAATAAAAGTCAATTAATCCTTTGAAGCTGAAGCAAACAATTTGCACAGGTGTCCCATTGGCTGTTGATTGCTTTAAAACTTTACAAACAATTTAGCATTGCTATCCTTTTCAGTTTTTAAAGTTATGATTAAAGTAATTCTCGCAATACGTATCACACATACTTTTAAACATAAATGTCCATTATATCCTTTATACTTAGTTATTATCACTACCATCCCAAAAATACATTTTATTCTATTTTGATTCTCCTCATAAACTCAAACTTCTTTCTTTCTTTCTTTCTTTCTTTCTTTCTTTCTTTCTTTCTTTCTTTCTTTCTTTCTTTCTTTCTTTCTTTGATATATTATATTGTACAACTCAGTGTGTGTTTTTATTTTTATTTTTTTGCCTTTTACTTACTGTCCTGCCAGTAAACTATCTGGTAAATGTAAGTAATATTTAAGTAATGATAATCATAATAATACATTTAAATTATATAGTACCTTTTCCATGCTCAAAGCACTTCAAAGAAATACAGAATGATCAACAGAGCATATACAAAATTGAAAACAAATAATATCCCCCTGAAACAATAAATCAAAGTAAATTCCGGAAACACATTATTAAAAGCTATAAAATCTTTGCTCTCTTTTTGTTTTTCGTGTAGTCTTCCAAAATATTGTTTCTGTGCACAGTTTTTTTTACTCATTCCAGTCTATCCCTTTCCCTTTCCATACCATGACTACCACTTTTGTATTTATGCAGGACTCAATTACAATACAGGTTTCCTCCATATACAGGGGCAGCATGCCCCTTCATAGTACTTCTATAGATTACCCAAAATGGGCTGCCATTAAGAAGTTACATTCCAATTTACCGCAAATCCTTTTGCGTTACTTCATACCACTGCCCCCTAGTGACCCCAGGTTACATTTCATTTATTTATATGTCTTTTCAGATTAGTTGGGAGTCGGCGGTTTTGCTTGCTACTTTCCTCTTTAATGTATATTTGCTTCATTATAAGACTAGAAAAATATAAGAATACTAGAAAGTTTCTAAACTATTACCTATTAAGGGAACATTAAATAAAGTGCAGGTATTTGCCTATGACCATAACTCAACACTTTTTACAAGATAATAATCATTTTAACAAATGTGTAATTGCTCGTCCAGTTCATCTAATTTGTGCTTCTTCATTTTAAGTTTTAAGATGAATGACATGACGATGCAGTGGTTAGTGCTGCTGCTACCAGGATCCAGTATCTTGGGTTTTTTTAACATGGGGAATTTGCTTGTTTCTCTCTGTGTTTCTACATTTCCAAAAACGTGCTGGTTACGTTAATTGAAGTTTCCAATATGTCTCTAAGTTGCTGTGTGAAACCTGTGCCCAACTTAGCCGTTGCTTCTGATCTGAATGGGGTGCTGAAAATAAAGAGTTTGAGAAGGTTATGCTAATTTACGAAGGCATATGAATAGGAGCTTCTATAGGTACATGATACACAGGGGACTTGCCTTTCCAACAGGCACACACACACGCACTGGATGTCTCAGATATCATTTTCAGGTGAATTCGTTGTAGCTGTTGTCCCGCTTTAATGTCTGAAAGACCGCGGTTAAATTTGTTGAGCGCACTGCCACCTGTTGAACATTTCTGAGCAGCATCACGGAACGGAACTTAATTTCTAGCATTTTAAACTCAGCAGCGCGTCTTATGTTATTAAAGAACGGCAATTACTGCGCTGTTAGCAATGACCAAAAACGTTTAATTATCTATTAATGAAACTGGTACTACACGAATCATGCAAACGGCATTCCTTTACCTTACAGGTTGTGTTAATAGTTGTTACATTTGTACGCTTCCTCTGTCCTACCGATAAAGTCTGACCACGTATTTATAACATGAGTCTTGACTATTTAAATTTTGGATCGCTTTGGTAGTACATAAGCATGACTTTAGAGTTAATACTCTCGCTAGGAGTTGGGGTCTCCTTCCATCTTAGAATCCAATTAACTTGTCGCAATTTTTTTTTACTTTATATGCGGCGTCAACAGTTTGAACATCATCTACCATATAAAAAGGTTTTTAAAAAAAGAAAATATTCTTTGCTCGAGACATGGTTGCAGAAAACTGAAGTAACTCAGACTCAAAAGCACAATAAGTATAATGGTAGAATTTGAAATGTTAGAAAATAAATTTTCAGCCTCAGCAGTACTGTTATTGGCAAAAAGCAAGTCTGACAGTTTAATACCGTGTTTCTTTTACATTTAGTGTCTTTAGTTTATAATACAATGAATTATCAGAACAAATACATATAAGACATAAACATTCATTTGACGGTTTTCCAAAAACAAAACTTACAAATATATATTTACCCATAACGCCGCGTATATGATTCAAAAGCTTGGAATTACTATTATTATTTTTTATGTCTTAATAAAAAAGTTTTAAAGATAGATAGATAGATAGATAGATAGATAGATAGATAGATAGATAGATAGATAGATAGATAGATAGATAATCCAAAGGTGCCGTCACTAAAAAAAACACACAGCGGCAGAGGCAGGGAATTATACTCGACAGGATTGTGACCCCAGTGTGTTTAGCATACAGCATCATGTTTACGGTACTACAAGACATTTACATTTTAACTTGTTGTTGATGACCCAAAAGCTGCGATATTGCAATGTTAACCATGTGGGGATTTTTTAGTTGTATTTAATCAGCAAACATTTTCACTCTTTGACCGTCGCTTTTTATAATCACAATTTTAATTGATTGTTTTCTGAACACTTAACATATGTCTCGTTTTGAAATATTACCATTTACCTATACTTTAATGTTGTTGGAAGTGCCAGAACTATATACCTAAATAGCGGGATCTTAAAACTTTGCTGAAGGCTTGTGAACACGAAATTCAGCCGTCAATCCTTTCTGAAGCGATTGGAGCGAAATTTTTATTCTGAAGTAAAGTTTTGTTTAAGTGACCCTGCGAAATGGAAAAATATTGGGAGTCAAAGGGACGACTTAAGTATCATGAGAGCAGAGAAATGCTCCTGCCAGCAGGTTAATGCATTTTAACACCACCGATGGGTTCCTTCTAACGCAGACCTTAAGTTTACGTGAAGCTCTGAATATAAAATCCGTGTAGCGGAGAGCAGCGCCTCTGAAAATCCTAGACTGACAGTGTTGGAAAAATAGCATGCTGGACTTACTCGACGATTTCAAGAAGCCTTGTAAATAAATGTACGAATTTGTTTTCTTAAGGAACTGTGTGTTTTATTTTCCCAATTGAGTCTCTTTAATGCGTTAGAGTATGGTTCGTGCAGAATCGTAAATTAACTTAAATAAGCTGATTAATTAGATAGATAGATAGATAGATAGATAGATAGATAGATAGATAGATAGATAGATAGATGTGAATGTTAAATAAACGATAAGCAAAATGAGCCGAAACAAGTCCAGATGATTTTTGCGCGCAATTTAGTCGATGTTAACACAAATCAACAAATGACATCACTTTAAAAATATAGTGAACCTTATTATTAATTAGACTGACATTTTTGCAGCAAATTTTGACTTTAAACCGTCAATTTGGTTCTTTCTCGGATTTGTTATTAGCGTTTGTATTATTATTATTATTATTATTATTATTATTATTATTATTATTATTATTATTACATTTTAATGAAGTTTTGGGTTCAACAGAAAATATTTTCATATTCGTACTTTTTTTATTTTAAAAGTATTTTGGAAAGTTTAAAATGAGATTAGGTACAAAAAGGACACTCGTCGTTTTTAGATATAAACTACATGATACAACTTTGTAACTTTTTAAAACAAAGCGTTAACTGCAATGTTTTTAAACGTTCATTTTGTGATTAATAAACGTATTCCGCGTGATAAATATTAAACACAATGTAGGTCGCTTGTTTATTTATTTATATTTTTTCTGCTACCGTTTTGCGTCCTGGAAATGGAAACTATATTTAAAGTCTCTTTACTCGTAAAGGTAATATATGGAAACATAAAGAAGATACAAAGCAAGGATCTTTAAAGTGTATTTGCCGCTACAAAATGCCTGGCATTTACAACAAGAAAAAAGTGGCATTGTTTCCACTTAGATTGGTTCTTTTCAAAGGAAAGGAAGAAAGAAAGACGAGGCTCAATATCGGTTTTAGCAAATTGAAATCTGAATCTTGGCAGGTGTACACCTGAGTAAAGGATTGCCTGTTTTCCAGTTTTGAATATGTTTTAACGTTTCGACCCCTGACTGATTATTCTCCTTTGATCTATTTCCCAAATTAAAGAGTCTTTTTTATTTACTTTGCGTGCATATGCTTGATTGAATTAATGTTTTGATTTGGCAATAAGACTTTGTTAAGGCAAGCCTTAATGTATAGGATTTGTAAATGATTTGTATGTAACACACTAAAGAGTAGAAAATCATCACTAAATACAGTAGTGATCAATAATGACTGGTGCTTTTAAAACAGTAAGTATTCAGAATGTGTGGGACAGCACCTGAGTAACAAGAGTCATATGGAAAAAATAGATGTATGAAGTGTCGCGACAGCGCTCTTCGGCCGATCTGCAACGTTGCGATGTTCTGAACACTTTCATAAAATCTCCTACTAGAACGGCAAATAAAGATAAGAAAATTACAAAAGTAAAGTTACTTTGGTTACGGTAGTTTAGCCCATTTGACTTTCCTAGTTTCTTAGGGCAGAAGTGCACAGCCTACTGGAAAAAAATGGATTAGCGTTAGTGCCTGGAGGTCTAACCAGCAATTAGTATCAGTTTGCACAAACGCAAACATCGAAACAAGCGTAAGACGTCGGTTCTCGCCGCGAATCAGACAGGGGAATTCATACAAATACGGCATTAATTTTAAAGACACGAATTTTTACATACCGAAATAAGACACTGTACGTCCCCATTAAAGAGTAATGAAGGTATTTCAGGGCAAATTATGGAAAATAGAGGAGACAGTGAGCTGGGATCTCAAATTACATATATACGAAAATAAGACAGGCAACGACAGGGAGTTAAATATTAAGTGTGCCTCGATCAAATGTGACGAAGAAATATAGCATATGTTAAATCACAGAAATCGGTCCAAATGTAACATTTGCTTTTCCCTAGCGAAGAAATAAATAGATAAACGTTTATTGACGAGATGTTTGTTGAGGCGCATAAAATAAATATGTGAAAGTGTTAATGTGCAAAGTGTATATGTTGTACATATATAGCTGTGTGTCTACTGTATATACTGTATACAGTATGCAGTATATACAGTACATACACACACACACACACACACACTATATATATATATATATATATATATATATATATATATATATATATATATATATATATGTGAGTGTGTGTGTGTGTTTGTGTTTATATATATTAACACAAAAGTGTTTTATGCTTTTGCAACAGCTTCCGAACAATTACATTAAGAACACTGAAGGAATGAAGGAATATTGTATATATGTATGACACCCTCTGTCTGTCTCTCTGTTTTTCTCTGTTCACGTTTCTTTTAATACTTACAGCGAAATCCTAATTGATAGGGTTAACGGTATCACTTATATGCTTATATCCTATGCTGTAAGGGTATTTTTTCAGAAAATCCCTGGAGAAAATAGGACGAGCCACCGTTTTAATGAATACTTACCTGTAGGCTACTTCTTATTTGGCAGATATTTAAATTGACATTTTTAAACATTATTGGACGGTGAAGTCATGACACTATTACTACAACTATGACAATAATAATAACGATCGTAAATGCCACAATAAAGGTAGACTTACATCTTATTTGTCACTACATCAGCTTTGGTCCTGTTTAAAATTGCGAAGAAATAAAAACTTTAAGACAGTATGAGGTTTCCAGTGCAGGATCTGTTTTATATGAACATTTTTAGCAAGCATTTACACAACGTAATCATTTGCGTTGCGCTGCATTGTACTGGAACTTGTGACAACGCTATACAGAAAATAATGCCTGATATTATTCAGATCCCAGACATACCTTGACCAGATATGAAAGAGCAAAAGAATGGATGTGAATGGTCCGCTTGACTGTACTGGCGCCCCTCGGATTCTTCCTAATAAGCGAAAAAGCTCTGATCCCCTGCAGGGCCCTTAGAAGGTTCGGATAATTATATTACTGGATATAATTTGTGCTAAAGCTTCACATACAAACCGTACTTCCAAACAATATTCTAGAAAGTTCAATATACAGTTGATATACAGTTGTATCTTCTCAAGACTGCAGGGAACTTTTTTTTTTTAGAAAATTTCCCATCTACAACTTTGTATTTGTTTAATGTTTCGCCTGTCCATCCTCCCGTAAAGAGTAAACAGCACACAACTAATACAGTGATGCACAGTAAATAGTGAGAGTGATGGTGCGGGGCACATGTAGCGTACAGAACACACCAAATCAAATAGATAACTGTGCCTTGTCAAATAACGCAAAAGCAAATGATGCGTGCCGGTGAAGATAAAGCAAACGAATTGCAAAGATGACGTGTCAGCTGCGTTTTAAACCATTGATGGAAACTTGACTTTGGTGAGTAAAGCCGTTAGGGAGGCTGCGGTTTGATGCATTCTTCTAGTCGGCTGCATATTATTTATTGATCTATTTATTATTTTAACGTAGCTATAGAGTGTTGCGTTTTCACTTCCTCCAACGTTCGGGCTCTTTTGCTGAAAGATTAAAGGGGGTCTATAAGTATTATCTAGACTTCTTGTGCTGGCGGGGTGGGCGAAGGAGCCCCCACTTTTAGTCCCCAATCTCGAGATATGCGCATGTTTCCGTATAGGTATTACGCCGATGCCTCCGTGCTGATTGGGTACGCAGGTTGGCAAGTGAACGCCCTGCGATTATGTCAGATTGCGTGCAGACCAAAGCAGCCCAGCCTTTGAACTTCACCGCTTTTGGCTCCCATTCACTAGCTTTTTCTCATTTCCCAGCCAGGTGCTTTACAAGGCTAGACACCTCCGAGAAAAACAACAACGCTGTCGGAACTGATCACCTTACTGGATATTTTTGTTGTTCGGATGGCTTTTGTATTTGCTTTTTTAGACTTGTGCGCATAATTTGCCTTTTTGCATTTTTAACTGAGTTATCACAGGTGCATAGACATAGTTTATACTATCTCTATCTCATTTGTGCCGTTTCCAAAAAAAGAAAAGAGAAAAGAAATCGGCCTCTGGATTTACCAGCACTAAGACAGACTGGTATGGTCGGTTCAGATCCAAGGAATAGGTGAAATCCTTCCAAGAACTTTTTTCCCTCCCTCTTTCTCTCTCTCCCATTCTCTCTCTCTTTCTCTTCCGATTCCGTTCTATATTGTTTTACGGGTGACAAGCTGAAAGACGGCGCCAAACTATGTCCAAGCCTGTCGACCACATCAAAAGACCCATGAATGCCTTCATGGTTTGGTCTAGGGGCCAAAGGCGAAAGATGGCACAGGAAAATCCCAAAATGCATAACTCGGAGATCAGCAAAAGACTCGGGGCCGAGTGGAAGCTGCTCTCAGAAGCAGAGAAGCGGCCGTACATCGACGAGGCAAAACGGCTGAGGGCGCAGCACATGAAGGAGCACCCCGACTACAAATACCGACCGAGACGCAAACCCAAGAATCTGCTAAAGAAAGACAGGTACGTCTTTCCCTTGCCCTACCTTGGAGACACGGACCATTTAAAAGCGCTCCCCGTTTCAGCCACGGACTCGCTTCTCGGATCCACGGAGAAAACACGAGCTTTTCTACCCCCCACTTCGGCACCTTATTCCTTCCTCGACCCAAGCCAATTCAGTTCCAGCGCAATTCAGAAGATGGCAGAGGTGCCACACTCTTTGACCACCAGCACTTTGCCCTACGCCTCTTCCTTGGGATATCAAAACGGAGCTTTTGGCAGTTTGAGTTGCCCGAGTCAGCACACACATACCCACCCCTCCCCGACCAACCCCGGGTACGTGGTGCCCTGCAACTGTTCTGCATGGTCGGCCTCCAGTTTACAGCCCCCTGTTGCCTACATACTTTTTCCAGGTATGACCAAGACCGGAATAGACCCGTATTCATCAGCTCACGCAGCGGCCATGTAACTCAGACTGCTGAAGGAATCTTGAATTCTTCATTGCATGTATATAAAATAAATGGACTAGGTAGAGCAAAACAAAAAAGAATCGCATCGGAAAGGACGCCGAGGACTGCTAAGGATTTTCAAAGAGACATCTTTGTTTCTCTCTTGCTTATAAACTAGAGGACTTTACACGCCGGAACCCGCTGCAGGAAACTTGGAGTTAGCCGCTCAGGCAGGTGCCGTGAGAACTGTAGGAAATGTAAATGATAAAACTTTTATTGCGAGCTACCTTCATTAAAGACGACTTTTAAGTTTATTTATTGTCATGTACATTAAATATATTAAACGTTATTATTATTATTATTATTATCATTATTATTATAATTATTGGATGTTTTCGTTTATTTTCAATTATTTTGCTTTTGTTTGCACATTTAAGAAGTCTTTTTTCTGTATTGTTCTTATTATAACATTTTGCCAGCTAGCATTCGGGATTTATTAATAATGATCTTTGACGTAAAAATGAAATTTAAAAAGGACATATTTTGTTTTATTTATTTTCAGACACAAGGGAAACAGAATGTTTGCTTATTTAAAAAGTTTAAAATAGTTCTTAAATTTTGTGGTTCAGTGAGAATAGTCACAATGTATAATTTGACTTTTTTTTTTATAAAACGTCACACATGAAGTCAGGCAATTAATGTTGTATTTTTTAATTGAAATGGTAATTTATATATGTTAAAAGTATGTCATGAAAAAGAAAAAAAAAGCATTGTATCCAAAAGGATTTTACCTCGTTATAACGTTCACTTTGCTGAACACAGACATTTTGAATAAAGACAATCTGTCTTGGAAATAAAACTTTTCGCTTGCGTTGATATATTTTTATGTATACATAGATATACGTGATTTACTCGAGTCTGCTAGAAAATGAGAAATATTTGTCAGAGTTGGGAAAACATATGCTTTTCGAGCCGTTTAATTGGTTATCTTTAACGCTGATAAACTTGCAACTAGGCTGCATAATCATTGCGTGGTTTTGAAAGAAATCAGTTTAAACATCATCTGTCATTTAAATAATACTTAACGTTAATACGTTTTAAAATGTGCATACTGTATTACTGTTAATTTAGTTTAATGAAGAAGAAAAATATAAGACAGAAACAGGAATCAAATTTTTGGAACAAAAAAGCTCTTTCGTTTTTCCGATATCTTCTAAGCAAACTAACATCACGAAAAAATCATCTGTAACTGTCCCATGTTTTCTATGTGTTCCTTCACTCACTTCATTGAAGTTAACAGTCATGAATCGACTCAATGCTGCGTACCGGTGGGTGACAAGTTACTGATCTCCCAGGAACAACTTTGATGGAGTGGACATGGCCTGCACTTTGCGAAATGTGACGCCCATTTTAACATAACATTAGCAGTCGAGTAATGCAGTATATTATTATTATTATTAATATTTTTGTTGTTGTTGATGTTGTTGTTGTTTTTGTTTTTGACCATATGTAGGACTCACAGAAATAAGTAGATTATTATTGTTAATATATTTTATGCCAGGTTTAGTATTTAATAGTCACTTTCTGTGGATTATTTCAGAAATGTTAAAAAAGGCCTGCAACGCTTTATTTGATGGTGGGCGGGTGTGGATTTGAGTGTAGTATTCGAATAGAATCATTAGGGATTAAAAGAAACTAATAAGAAGTGTAGCCACAATACTGAAAACAATTAGTAGTATTTGAAACACTATTAGCAGTAGCATTCAAGGCCTCCTATTGTTAAAGGGAAAGCGAGGCTTTTTCATTAAAGGAGTAGCATTTGTCCATCTGGTTCGGTTGAATAGCAAAGCGATCTGTTTTGTCTGCGCTTGGCGTTCTGAAGTACTCTTCAGAGACTAATGTCAGAATTAAATGGCACAATACAATTAACATACACGAGACCGAAAACAGAAAGGAGGCGTGCAAATAATAGGAGATCAGGCCAGAACAAACAAAAGAACAAAACCAGTGTGGAGAGTAGGGGTGGCTGAAATAGCTTAGCCACGCTGTTTTAGCATCACAAAACACTTGCCGAGCAGGACAATTAGTAGACGGCCCGAGATGAGCGGCCATCAAAGGTATACAATCAGATTGCGGGAGAGCTTTGCTAATGGCTTTCCAAGCCGTGATGGGTGGAGTACAAGTCCAGGGCGTTCTGACAAATATAAATACGTTACAAAGTGGAAGGGTACTGATAAAGGACAGTAAGGGTTAGCATCACTGGCCTCTTGAGGCAGTGGTCAACAGAGTTCAGCCTCTCCTGGCAGCTCCTGTCAGTTCAAATGAGAACTCTGACACGTTCTACTTAAGCCGGAAAAACTGAAAGACAGAAGAGGTGCGTATAGGTTTAGCTTGATTAGGTGCAAACACTGTTAACACTTCTTACAGTAATTAATTGTTTTCATCGCAACGTCAGACAATTTAACTTCTAAGCAATATATAAAGCATTCAATCTGAATATATTACAATTGGGGATTTGCATAAGATGTAGTAAGAAGCAATTGAATTGAAGTACATTTTGCACCATCCTTCCGTTTTGTGAGATTCCGTTCTGAGCTTTTATCCCATGCAAGGATTTTATTGGTTTGCTTAAGTTTTTAATTTCTTGACCGTTCGTCCTTTATGAACACTGAACCGTTAGACTGTCGTCCAAGTTGGTCGGAAGAAGTGCTATTAGGAAGCATCATCTTGAGCATTGCATTAGAAAAGAAAGAAACGGCTCGAGAAAACAGTAGACAGACCTCAGGGAACTTTACAAACAATCTAGCATTGCCATCTTTTTTAGTTTTTAAAGTTATAATTAAAGTATTACCCCATTAGGTATCACACATACTTTTAAAATATTAACGTCCATTGTATCCTTTATTCTTATCAATGCCATCCAAAAAGTACATTTGAATCTATTTTGATTATCCGTATAAACTGAAACATTTCTCTTTTTTTTATGCTTTCGTTCATTCTTTCTTTCTTTCGTTCTTTCTTTCTTTCTTTCTTTCTTTCTTTCTTTCTTTCTTTCTTTCTTTCTTTCTTTCTTTATTCTACGGTGGTATGTCCAGTTTCCACACTGGCAACGCTATTTCGTGAGCAAGTGAAAGACCACGTACCTTTAGAATCGCGAGAACATAATGTACTCTTTAATTATTTAATAGGTGCCACGATCTAGTTAAACATTAAGAGGAATAATAATTGAAAGATAAACCACTAAGAAGGAACATTAGCGAGTTAATGATTTTACTTAATTTGTTCTTAGACCCTTTGTCTACTATTTATCAGTTTAAATAATAATCAAGCGTTATTTATTTGTCAATTTCATCGCTCTTTTAAGCATCATTAGTTTTCTTCAACGCACATTTTCATTCCGTTGCTTTAAGTCTTTTAAAATGGATAAAAAGGAAAACCCTAAAGACAAACAGCAAAATAGCTTATTACTTACAAGCTACATATGAATAGTAAAACAAGCTTGCGTGGATTTAGATCACATACCAACCCATACCAATTTAAACTTGAAAAGATTTTTTAAATAAAAAATATATCATTGGTTTCAGCCTTTCATCCCAAGAAGGAGTAGAAACTGGTAATTATTGAAATATAAGATGAGATTTAGTCAAAGGGAACAAGCCCTGGAAACAATTGGATTGAGGATAGACAGACAGAGGATTGGAATTCGCCTGTACTTTCGTCTATTGTCGCAGGGAAGGGAATGGGATTTGCACACTTAGGTGTAATAGCATTACTGTATTAATTAAAAATTTCATTTCACATCCAGATTGTTTACTTATCTGCCAGGAACATATGCTGACAGAAGTTAAGATTCTGGATTCTGCACTATTGCCCAAGGTGCAATTCAGCAGTAGAGGGGGGAGGGGGTGGGGGGGAGCGCAGGGGAGGAGGGAGGCAGCCTCAGATTTTCATGTCAGACTCAACTCTTATCTGCTGCTGTAAATTGCGGTGATACTCCATCGGACTGAATATGAAGTTTTACTCTGACCCCGAGAGCGAATCGTTCAGCTTTGAAATAGGAAGGGAAAATGGAGATTCGGCTTCACACTATTTTTATTATTATTATTTTCGTTGTCGTTGTTGTTATTATTCGACACCGAATAAAATTAAACGGTTCAAGAAAATGGGCGCTTTATTATTATTATTATTATTATTATTATTATTATTATTATTATGTAAACGAATTGATAGTGACACTGTAAGTACTTCACAATTACATTTTTTTAAATCTGTGTTCCCAACTTATATAGATATGCATGACACTCTGTACAACGGACTCATTATATTATAGAAAAGGATATATTGATTTAATGAGTATGTTGACAAGACCGTTTGTTCACAATGCATTTCACAAAAGAGTACAGCTGTTATCTGTCATTGGGCTTTTTCAATTCTAACTCTTTATTGTGGAATTTAACGCCGAAGTGCTTCAACAGACCTCACAAGCAAACGCTGAGCTAGAACCTTACATGTGTAAAAAATATTCATGGCAAAAAACAAATGGCACGAGGAAAACGTCTGAAATGATAGCTAGGCGCTCTAAATCTCCCTTTAACCGCTCTCCCAGGCGTTTTTATTTTAGCACAACAGAACCCAAGCGGTTCCACAGTAGAATTCAATCTCCCTTATCTCCCCAGGACTCCTTTCAGGCTGAGATCAGAGAAAAAGAGAGGATAATTGTTCTTTATTTTATTTAATTTAATGCGACAGCCTCGGCTTTCAGGTCATTTATATGCTTAATTTAGTGATAAAAGTCAACGACGAGGGAACAGAGACTCTCTTTTTTTGTAGCGAAACACTTTAGACTAAATTATAAACACATGACAAAATATGTAAGAACAGAGCACCTTTAATTGAATGCCACGGGTCATTTGCATTATTGGAATATATGTTACAAAAAATCATTAATGGTTACGTGACAATAAGACGGCCTGCGTATTTGTCTCAGTTTATCACATGTGCACATATATATATATATATATATATATATATATATATATATATATATATATATATATATATATATATATATATATATATATACACACACACACAGTATACAAACTGTTGATTGTCTCCAGCCAGCAAAAGTTAGTAAAGTTTACAAAACGTCTACATATTTCTTTATATATGTATAAAACTACAAAAGAGAAAAATAAAATCTACATTCTATTTTCTACATGCAGCTGCTGCATATGAAGACTCTTGGATTTGTTCCTTTGTAATCCAGCACATTCTGAAAAATTAATCTAAGAAACTGCTCAGCAATAGTCTTGATCCTAAATGTGAGCTATTGTCTCGTTGGCTCGTTTTGTCTATAAAATCCTCCAAAAAAGCGTCTCGGATAAAGCTGAGCAATATCTGAAATTGGATCTGGGATACAGTTTTTAAGAAGAAAAGTAACGCGCCTCCCCCTTGTTTGAAGCATGAGCCTTGAATTTGGGGGAACCCTGCATTCTCATTTAATAAAAAAAAATGAAATTGTGAATGAGCCGATAAGAAAGCATAAGGATCGTCTAAGAAAAAAAAAAGCAAAAAAAAAAAAAAAGCAATTGCACCAGGGCCTTTTAATGTGGCTCCAGTTGGAAAAGTAATTTTAAACCAAAACCTCATACTGTCTGTGCTGATAGGAAAGAACAGTACATATACAAAATATAGCCTGTAAATTAATGTACAAGTTTGTTTTTAACCATCTGATAAGACTTTACCATTCAATTGAGTTCAATTTTCTTCTCCAAGAGACCGCATACGAGCTCTTTATCATCATTCATGCAGTACGTGCATGTGATATTATATGTATGTGCATGTCAATACGCTTACTGCTTTCTAGAACAGAACATAATATCAATGATAATAATAAATGAATTATCATTTAATTCTTTGCTACAAGTATTAATATTAGTTTGCTGTCAATATCCGTACACTTCTTTTTTTAAACAAAACACTTTTTGAAGATATGGACGGTCGTGATTCTTTTTCGAATACCTTTGTTTGCGTCAAATTTCAATTTACCATATTCTAGTCATTTAGCATTAGTACAGGCTTTTAAATATCGATTTCAGAGCAAAAAAAAATTATTAAAATATCAGAAAAATACTAACGCGGGAAAAAAAACGTATCATCATTGAATTTAAACAAAGTATATTATAAAGCGAGAATCACCACTTAAAAATGAAGTATTAGAGCTGTCTTCACGGAAGGTGAGGTAATGAGTTTGAAATAATTTTAGTTCATTGAAATCTAATTGCGGGTTTTGTCCATTGGTGTTAAATAGTGTGCCTCATTATATAATATGCCTTAGTCCTCTACAGACACGCTCAGCACTGAATGTTTCATTTAATGACGCTGCCGATTATAACACAACGCGAATCAACAGTTGTGCTTTTGTAGCATTTGGATATTCTCAAAAAGAACTGAGATACACATGCGGAAAGTATATAGTAAAAAGACTGGATTTGCTCAGTCTGTGATAATCCGTTTGACATATAATTGGAGGTATTTCCTGGGTAACAATTTAAAAGTTTAACATTTACTTTAGAAGCCACAATTATAATGTATTTATTTTATTCACTGCATTACGTCCCTTTTTATTCATAATAGTTGTATACACGTACGATTTTTTTTGGAACCATCTCCTCAAAATACAATAAAGGGTGGGTGCAAAAATACACAGAAAAATCTAATAATTATTCTAGGCTTAAAATGGTACAACAATAAAATAAATAATAATTACAAGAGGGAAATAATTTGCCACGCAACTGAATGAAAGTTAAATTATTTACGGATGCGTGCTTATTTAATTTATTGCAACTCTAAGGGCCGTGTTCCGGTTAAAGCGGTGGCATGAAATCCACCTAATCGATGGAAGGAATCAGAGGTGTCACTATCACCGCACAGTGCGAAAATACAAATAAGTCAGCGCCAGCAATTCTGTCATATTCGTGTACTAATAGTCGTCTCAGAGTCCACGTTAAAATGCAAATCAAAGATTCAACAAACAAATAAACACAAGTGATATCTATTGGTAGAATGTTAATTCTTCTTCTTCTTCTTCTTCTTCTTCTTCTTCTTCTTCTTCTTCTTCTTCTTCTTCTTCTTCTTCTTCCATAGAACATGTCACACAGCAGTACTTTTTTGGCAAAGAAATTAGGTTAACACTATCTATCTATCTATCTATCTATCTATCTATCTATCTATCTATCTATCTATCTATCTATCTATCTATCTATCTATCTATCTATCTATCTATCTATCTATCCTGCTAGCTTTGCACGGACAATATCTTGCGGTATCAGCCTCATTCTTGAAAGACGAGCTGACAAAATCGACCACTGTGTATTAGTGTTAAGATGAATGATCTGCTATTTAATGGGCTTGCAATATTTGTAGATGTATTTCCTTTGAACATTGACACGTTCCTGTAATCGTTAAAAATCCCATTAGCTCAGTACCACATCTAATTTCAAATTACAAACTAACGCTATACGACGTTATTTGTTGTCCCGTGTAGCACATATGTCACTTAGGGATGTAGTTTTGTTCAACTGTATGTTTAAAGTTAATGTCCGTGTATATAGGCTACTACCGCCAATTGTAGTTATAATGGCAGTAAACGGAAATTTTAAAAATAAAATGCGCATGCACAATACTTCATCCTGATAACACAGAATTATATTCTTTTTTGTATCATACGGCTTCATCCCCTTGTTAAGTGTCACTGTTTCGGTTAAGGAAATACTATGTGCTTTCTCGGAAATGCAAACAAGTTTCGATCAAGGCAGCTCCTTTTTCATACAGTATGAAAACCTTTCATTCTTGTTGTAGATAATTAATCTGATACAAGAATAGGACTTTCTAGAGGGATCTGTTTTTGTTAAGAGTAGACAGTCTCGTTGTGTGTCTCCATGACTCAATTGTAAGTTCTTGTGCTGTGACCTTGTCACCTGAAGATGTTTAATGTATGGCGCTAATGTGTTACATACTCGAAATTACAGATTGGTTTCCCAAGTATGTCTGCTGTTGACGTATAAATAAATCCTGGCGAGGACTCTGTTGTATTCCCCGTATTGCGCAGTGAACATATAGGCGCAGAAGCTCTTCGCCACAATCTAACGGTTAATTCATAGACTCGAAGGAGCAGAGCTTAGACACATGACGTCACACAGACGCTGCCTTTTCTTTCTTTCTTTCTTTCTTTCTTTCTTTCTTTCTTTCTTTCTTTCTTTCTTTCTTTCTTTCTTTCTTTCTTTCTATAAATTACTTTTGTTACGAGTATGTAAACACACTAGTCTTACAGTAAAAATTTTGTTTAGACGTATAAGGCAGACATTCCCAAACGCAGTATTTGGAATACCTTTAAACAAATTTGCTTGCTTAATTCGCTTCTTTGCGCAATCAGAAGTTTAAACAACACGGTTTCGATACATTTGAAAATACATGGCAGTGTGGAATTTACTTTTTAGGAAATTTAGATAGAAAGTCCTTGTTTCTTAGTGTTGCGAGTTTCATAATTCGTGTTAGTCATTGTATTTATTGTTTAAAGTTTTTTCCTCTCTTATCTGACTTTAACAGTGACAGCTGATAAAGAGCACATACCATAACATATCAAAGCGGGCTTAAGTAGAGATGCTACATCTCGGTCATTTGATACGCATGTATGGGTTCATCGTTACAAGAATTTTTGAGGAAAAAATACGAAGCAAAATGTTGGCAAATGAGATATAAAAAACCGAGTCGTGCATGCAAACCATACAAATGTTTGACCGTTTCATGAAAAAAATAAAGAACGACGCCGACTGCGTTTGAAATGAAAAGCTTGCAGTAACACGCAAAACAAGCACTTCCGTTTGAAATAGATGGAGCCGGTTTTGACATCTGATTAACAAACACACCTTCGCCTTTCTGAGTGAGATTACAGTAAACAGGTTTGAGAATATAACGATGCACTGCGTTTTTAGTAAACTTGCTAGGGTTAAACGTCTCATCTGGGGGACGACCGATTTTTGGGTACTCCTGATCGAGATGTTAATGTCTGTACCAAAACTGATAAATGAAGAAACGGAGTTGGTGATTTAAAGAAACGGCAGCTTTATTCATCACTAAAAGAATGTTAGTTTTAACAAGTAACTGCTACGCTCCAAACGTCTGTCCTGTTCAAGGTCGCATTGGTGGCTTTGCCTATCCAATATTTTTGCTCAAAGCTTTAACTGATCTGGACAAAGCACCAGCCCAGCGCGAGGCACCCTCGCACGCATACACTGTCGCATCTGGAGACCAATTTAAGTTGCCAGTCAGACAAAAATACACAATTTAAGAAGGGACAAAAACCTACACACACGAGAGGGAACGCACTGATCCCACTGTTACTGAACCGGTGCGCGGTAGTCACATCCGTCACACTGAAGCAGTGAGGCTAGCCACTGCAGCGCACGCGCACGCGCACACGCACACGCACGCCCAGACGCGCGCACACACACAGATAGTGGTCCTGTACATCAGGGGAAATATTGATTCTGTATGTTATGGAAATAAAGAGGTACTTTCAACAATTTTTTGATACACCTTGTAAGTTTCAGGATTGCAGTAATTCTGTCAAACATGTCATAAGTTTTCGAATACATCAAATTTCGAATTTTTAGACATGATCTCGAATGAATCATTTACTTTATTCCTTTTCTTAATAGTGCATACTTTCCAGTAATATTTCAGAATAAGGGCTTAAGGTTGTGCAGTATATATATTAGACACGTATTGCTATTTAACACAAAGCCTTTGTCAAGGTCTTGTTATTTAGCAGTTCGTGACTAACAAGTGCACTATAAGTATATTGTATTGAGTCGCCATTGGTGCTTATTAAAGGCAACACAGCCTTTATTAAAGTTTTGTTAAACACCTTAATGATTAATAAATGCATCTAGAAAGCTCTATTCAGAAGTGTTCTCGCTTTCAGCTTGTCTTGGTGATTTCATGATCATGCACTTATATCATCAGATGATCTGTGTGATGCTGTCAAAAATTCATTCTGCCTGAATATATAGAGAAACCTGAAATCGTTTACTTAATATTTTATGTATGACATTCTTTTTCTCTTACCTGTTGGATCAATCAATCAATCAGTCAATCAACCAATCAATCAATCAATCAATCAGTATTTATTTGTTTGTTTGTTTATTCTAGTACTATCAATGGCATGCATCCTTACAAGGGGCTGTTCATGTGACACTACTACTACTACTATTACTACTACTACAACTACCTCTACTACTACCAAGGCTACTACTATACTACAAACTCAAAAATGAACAGTACAAAAAATTAAAGGTGATGAACAATAAATATGACAGATAGAAAAGGTATGACAGTGACATACTTCAAGAACATCTTGAGATATACTTTTCAAATTTTAAAAGGATATATGTAGAGGAACTTTAAAAATCAAGCACAAGTACAGTATTAAACTATGAAGTGACTTGCATAGTGAAAGCAGCATGAGACAGATAGAGCGACACCAATCAAGAACAGGTACAATATAAAACTATAAGACACAAAGCAAAGTGATGGTACAGAGTTATAAAGGTTCTGTGCAGAGTGATTAAAGGCAGCAGACCATATTAGTATCAAGCACTGTGGTAGTCTCACTGAGAAGCAACAACTACAATAGAAAATCATGAATGTTATTGTTCTCATGAGGATCTTTTTGATTTTGCCAGATGAAGTTCCAGGTGTTTATTACTTTATATTGCTACACTTTGTATTTAATCAGAGGGATCTGCTTCTTTCCGATGGATTCCAGATTGGACTTTTCCACTCTTACTCTGTTCTTTTTTGAGATATACAATACAAAAACTGTCTCATTCCCAAACTGATGACTTTAGTTCACATTACAAGACACCATGGCATCACCTTGCTCCTGTCTGCAGAGCAGGTGAGGCGTCTCTGATGTTTTTCACAGCTTCATTGTGGAATATGCCAGTCTGGGCCACACTAATCCTGGATTAGCATTGATTTGATAACATTCACCCTAGAGTTAGCTTCTGATCTCAGGTGCCTGGCATCTTGAGAAAATAATTTACAATTAGGAAAGGCCCGGCTTAAGCAGCTAATCCAAAATTACAGTGCTGATTTATAAAATCAGATTGCATGGGGTAGATCCTATACAACACTTTCTTTTTATCTGGATTGTAACATTTATCTGGAGTTATTTGTGACTAATAACTCCAAACTCTCAGCCTCCCCTCATCAGACCCCCAATTTTCTTACATTTTCTTTTACTTGAATCAATAACAAGTCATTCCAATGACCTTCTTGACTTTAATATCTCCAGTGTTATTGTAATATGATATGATCCCGGCAACTGGTGACAGACCTGCTGGTCTCTTTCACTCCTTCTCACTCATGTTTTGCATTGTTTCTACTGACAAAGAAGGATTTTAAAATGCCAACAGCTCCTTCTCTTATCATTACATTCAGATTTCTTTCCTTACCTTCCATCTTAGTTAATCTATTTGACAAAATACAATGATAATACAAGCAGAAGAGTAGGCAGGCATATTTTAATATCAATCCTTATATAATTTCCACTGTATATCTGATCACTAGTCACTTTTCAAGGTGTGTTTAGCAGCATTTTGAGCATCTGTATTTTTGGTAAACATTTTTATTTAACAATTTGCATAATTTTGAACACAATGCCTGTAAACTAAAAATAAATGCATCATGAAAAAGAGAGAGTGTAAGAACACAAGAATTTCAAAGTATCTCATTCAGATACTTTTAAAAGCACTCAGCTTTATGATGCAATAATCTGTTAAAGATTCCCACAATTTGCCAGGTGAGTAGTTAGTATGATATGATTCCTAAACCAAAGAAATTGATTTATTTTATGGTTCAGAACAGGGCAATTCAGGCAGGATGACGGTATTGGGTAAAGCAAACAAACAAACAAACAAACAAAACAAGTAACAGTGTACCATGACTTGGAATCACATTTGTGTCCTGTTGTACATCCAATGAAAATGATTGCAACTTTCTACTCCAGGGAGTGGAATGTAGTCATTGTAGAATTT
Organism: Erpetoichthys calabaricus; assembly: GCF_900747795.2. Lineage (NCBI taxonomy): Eukaryota > Metazoa > Chordata > Cladistia > Polypteriformes > Polypteridae > Erpetoichthys > Erpetoichthys calabaricus. The sequence continues at coordinate 167,694,892 of NC_041395.2, read as the reverse complement.
CCCCAATGTGCCCTAATTAAGTATCTGATAGCAGAGCTGGTCATAGAGGGGTCCTGATATCACAAGGGCATTCAAACTGCTAGCAGAATAAACTGACTATGGTAGATATGTTAAACTATATCAAGATACCAGTTATTTCACCATTTGGCCTTTTGAAAATCTGGATTGCATTGTGCACCATTATATCTCTATTTGCAGGTCATTTTGCCATCACCCCAAAAGAGGGAACAGAACTCAGGACTCAAGGTAAACCAATTGCCAGTTCACAACTGTATTGTCTAGGCCTTCCTACAGCCATTATTCTCAGTATTATTTCACTATTACCTTAATACGATTAACACTATAACACTGAGATGACCATCTGGCCTTACAGAGATCCACTCTCCTGGTGAGCCTGACAATCTTCTATGTAAGTCATTCACAATATGCTGTAGTGGTATATTCTTTCAACTGTGTCCAAAGATTGCTTTCTAATAGAAAGCTCAACATGAAAACCTTTGGTGGAAGCCCTGAGAAAAACACACATGCATACCTAATACTTTATATAGGTGGGCAAGATGATCTCCAACTGCATTTGTCATATACATATGAGTGCGTGTGGATGCAGCTTTTTTATTGTAAATGAAAATTAATAAAAAAAATAAATAACAGTGACTTCAGTTATATGATGACCTCAACAGGAGGTCACATACAGGAACTAGCTCCATCATACTCACACTATGTGGTACAGAAAAAATGTTAAATGCATGACAAGAAAAAATTAGCAAAAAGGTTGACTCCACAACTTGAAAGTTTTAGCATTTTGCTTAAGTCATTGGACTTAACAATAAGAGTACATGTCCAACCTTTGCCATTCACTTTGATAAACTCAAGAAGATCACTGAAAGGTTGCAATATTCAACAACAACAACATCAACAACAATAATAATAAGCATTATTATTATTATTATTATTATTATTATTATTATTATTATTATTATATGTCCAGCGCTGCTGCCTCGCAGTTAGGAGACCCAGGTTCGCTTCTTGGGTCCTCCCTGAATGGAGTTTGCATGTTCTCCCTGTGTCTGCGTGGGTTTCCTCCGGGTGCTCCAGTTTCCTCCCACAGTCCAAAGACATGCAGGTTAGGTGCATTGGCGATTCTAAAATTGTCCCTAGTGTGTGCTTGGTGTGTGTGTGTGTGAGTGCGCGCGCCCTGCCTGGGGCAGACCCCCGTGACCCTGTAGATAGGATATAGCGGGTTGGATAATGGATGGATATTATATGTCCTTGAACTGTGAAAAATATTGATACCATCAGATTCCATTACTGACCTTGAGAAAATCGCTAACAGTTTGCCATAAACTATAATGATCATCATAATATAAAGGAATGAGGCTTAGTGTTTGGGCCATTGAGGTGTGAAAAATGAGTGGGCAGGTTCAGTTTCAATTGGATTGTAAATATTATGGATGTGGGTGTAATCTCCTTTATTTACCCTAACCAAGTGACTAACAGGAACTTGTTACTCTTCCAACTGTAGAAGCAAACATGAAATAGTAACCCACACTTTTGATCTATAAGCTCTTTAGGCTGAGAGCACTGTGTTAATGTATGATTAGAACCTAATAACTTTGAATAATAAGTCATTAAAAAATTTTGAAAATGCTTAACTGGTTATCATTTTATATACATTAAAACAGTTATATATGTTGTTAAATGATAATTTATATACTACATTTATTGCACAATACAATAACCTTCCTTAATAAGATATTAAAAAAAAATTTATATAATACTATAAATATTTCAATTAATTGTTTTTGTTATTTGTACATCTTTTTCAAACTCTTAATGTAAAGCTGAAATTTTTTATTGTAAAGGTTAATAAAGGTTTATTAATGAAAATAATGAAAGTTACTGTAGAGTGCTAACAATAATCCTCAATGTTGGGCTATAGGCTCTGACTCCTCCAGCTATATGGGCAAAGTTACAAAGTAAGCAAATTAATGTTTGTGTGAATTCTGTGTTCCATCATTTAATATGTTTCAAGATATTTCAGTAAGGAAGACATATTTTAGGGTAATAATAATAATAATAATAATAATAATAATAATAATAATAATAATAATAATAATAATAATAATAATAATACATTTTATTTATATAGCACCTTTCCCATGCTCAAGGCACTTACAGAATATAAGAAAGAATGGCAGGGTATACAGTATATACTGTAGCATTGTACAAACCAGATAAATAAATATAGAAGATTACGACAGTGAATTCTGAGAAAAAAAGCCTAACAGACAACATAATTGATGGTCTCGCACACACAAATACAAGTTACATGAGCATCTTGACAGAGAAGTAAACTGAGAGAAGGGTAAAAAATTCAATCAGAGCTAAAAGCCTTCCTGAACAGATGAGTTTGGAGTTGTTTTTTAAAAGAATTCATGGAGTCAGCTGATCTAATTAATTTCGGTAGGTTATTCCAGAGTCTGGGCGCTATACAGCTGAAGGCCTTGTCACCCATGGAGTGTAGATTAGTGTGGGGCACAACAAGATTGCCAGAATCAGAGGACCTTAGTGGGCAGGCAGGCACATAGTGATGGAGAAGGTCACTGATATAGTTTGGCGTGAGGTTATTTAAGGCTTTGTAGGTTATTAGTAGGATTTTATATTCGATTCTGTAGGACACAGGGAGCCAGTGAAGACGGAGCAGGGTGGGTGTGATGTGCTCGCTGCTGCTGGTTTGAGTAAGGACTCTTGCAGCTGAGTTTTGAATAAGCTGGAGCTGTGATATAAGACTAGAAGGGGCACCTGCCAGTAGGGAATTACAATAATCGATGCCAGGATGTGATAAAAGCATGGACAAGTTTCTCAGCATTAGAGAAGGAGAGGAAGGAGCGAACACGGGATATGTTATGGAGGTGAAAGTAAGAAAGTTTCTTAATGTGATTTATGTGGGCAGAATAAGAGAGGGAGGAATCAAAAATGACACCAAGATTCTTCACAGTAGAGGCAGGTCTGATGAGATCACCACCAAGATGGACTGGGAAGGAGCTCATTTTATTAAGTTGCATTTTATTCCCAATTTGCAGGAGTTCAGTTTTGTTGCAATTTAATTTTAAATTCTGCTCCATCCAGGTTTTAATTTCACTAAGGCAGGTTGTGAGCTGAGAAAGCTCTGATGAAGTTTCACTTTTAACATTAAAGTAGAGTTCAGTATCATCTGCATAAAAATGATAACCCAGTCCATAGCTACGGATAATATGGCCAAGGGGAAGCATGTAAATACAGAAGAGAAGAGGGCCAAGGACAGAGCCCTGAGGAACTCCTTGTGTGACTGGTGCTGAGCTAGATCTGCTGTTGCCAAGACTAACAAACTCTTGCCTATCAGTCAGATAGGATTTGAACCACTGGAGGGCAGTGCCAGAGATACCCAGCATGTTCTCCATTCTGGACAGTAGAATGTCATATCTGACAGTGTCAAATGCTGCACTGAGGTCTAATAGAATTAATATGCTGGCTTGTCCAGAGTCTGCTGCCATAAGCAAATCATTGGTTACCCGTAGCAGAGCAGTTTCACAGCTGTGCCACGCCCTGAAACCAGACTGAAAGGGTCCCATCAAGTTATTAGAGGTTATTGGTGAGTTGAGAAGCTACAACACGCTCAAGAACTTTTGACAGGAAAGGTAAGTGAGAAATAGGCTGGAAATTGTTAAGATTGTCAGCATCAAGACCAGACTTTTTTAACATTGGGGTTACAGAAGCAATTTTAAAAGTGAGTGGCACAGAGCCAGTGTCAAGGGATGAGTTTATTATTGTTGTAATAGTCGGGATTATGGCATGAAGGCAGGATTTATGTAGTGTGCTGGGGATGGGGTCCAGTACACAAATAGTCTGCTTTATTTTACAAAGCAGGTTATTAACAAACACAGATGTGACTGGTGAGAACTTAGAGAAGGAGCTGGATGGAGTGAGAAAACAGGGAGAGATATAAACAGATGATGCATTTATGTTAGTTGAATTATTTAGATCTTTAATTTTGTTAAGGAAAAAATGGAGGAATTCCTCACAGACTTCAGTAGAAGAGGTAGTTGGGCCAGAGTAGTTTATTAACTACAGAGAACAAAACCCTTGGGTTATCGTGGCCATTTTCTATTATTCTGCCATAATGGGTGTTCTTGGCAGAAGTTAGTGCTTCTCTGTAAGCTCTTTGGTGGTCAGAGAAAGCCTGGATGTGCATGGTGAGGCCAGTCTTATATGACATTCTCTCAAGGCGTCGGCCAGCTGCTTTCATAGATCGCAATTCTGAATTATACCAAGGAGCTGAACGTTTAAAAGAAACCTCCTTATGTTTTAAAGGAGCTGTTTTATCTAATGCTGAGTGAAGGGCTGAGTTATAGTGGTCAACAAGACTATATAGTGTTGACGGAATAGGTGCAGACAGTACAAGATCAGAAATGGATCCAGAAAGGATAGAGGGACAGATATTTTTAAGGTTTCTGTAAGAAATTTGTCATTTACAGGTAAGAGGAGGGAAAGGCAGTGAGACAGTGAAAAATACTGCTTTATGTTATATTTACTAATCATGACACTGGATTGGGGCAGTTTGTTGCATGTTGAGTAAGACATGCAAGTAAGAATTTTACTAGAGTCCTAGGCTCAAATCTCAGTGGATCCTAATTTCATTGCCTCTTTGAGTGGTTTTCTTCAAGTTCTGAGGTTATCCCACCCATCCCTTTCATGCTAAAGATGTGTGTGTTATGTTAATTAACTAAATTGGCAGAGCCCTGTCCAGGGTTGGTTCCAGCTCCTGCCTGATGCTGTTTGGATATGCATTGGCTTGGTCTGACCCCAAACTTGATAATATTTTTAGAAAACTAGAGAGCTTTGCCCCCTGCTTGCTTCGCTTGCCCACACCTGGGGTTGCGCTACGCGCCAGCCACTTTGCATCTCTGCCGCTCGCGTTGTGAATGGGGGGCTGAACACACGCTAAGGAGATCGGATCAGCTGCTGTGCTGCTGCCGAGCTGCATGTTCTGCTTGTCACACTGCACGTCGATCATTTAAAAGCCTGTACAGCAGCTGTCCTTTTCTCTCACTGCCTTGTCTCGCGTGACGTTACAGTGTCTCTCGTGGGATGTTAAAGTGTCTCTGAGAAAATCAAGTATTGTCTCCTTCCCAGCCTTCCAAGATTATTTTTTATAATAGAGAGATGTATAGATGAAAATAATTGATAATTACAAAGTTATGAATATAGCATATTTTCCAACTATGATTATTCAATAAACCTCCAGCTAGTGTTATAAAGAAATGACGCAGCAATAGTCTAATATAATCAAAGTCCATGTCTGAGAGTTTGTTTCATCTTTCGAGAAAGGTGGACATCACTGTCACTAATTCAAGGTTGTAAACAAAGTGATTGTGGATTTCAAGTCAGGATGCTGGCATTTCTCCTTGTGTTTAGTCTCCTTTACTAATGTCCCGCAACTGTCTTCATTTTGTATAGCACTTAACAGAAAATTTGAGCCATGATAAAAAAATACAGCAAACAATTTTGTAGTTTTCAGAAAATGATCTTTAGAAAGATTAGAAAAAAGCTTAACTAACATGGGCAAAAATAATCAAGAGCTTGAATTTCTATCATTCAATTATCTGAACTTAATTTTCTTTTTTACATCCTGTGTCTGAATCTTGCAACCTGAGGACTGTATGTTCTCTTTGTGTCTATGTGGGTTCCTGTCTTGATCCTGTAGTTTTCTTCCTACATTACAAAGATAAGAGTGTTAGATCGAGCAGAGATTCCAAGTTGTTCCTGTGTGGATGGAGATATGTGTGAGTAAGCACTGTAATGGACTAGCACTGTTTCCTGCCTCGTGTCTAGCGTTGCCAGGATAGACTATGGTTCCCTCAACTTTAATTTGGATTAAATGTATTTGAAAATATTATGCTATATTATGTCACATTTCTACTGGAACAGTGATGTGCCATGGACTCAACTATGGAGTTAAACAGTACAAGATCCTGTGTTCTATGAGAAATCTTAAGCTTTGCCTGAAGAGTGTACCTAGTTGAAAGCTTTGCTATGTACCCCAGGAAGAATTGGTTTGGTCATTAGGTCCAATGAAAGCTACAAAGTAGATCCTAACTAATCATAACAGAAACCAGACTACCTAAAATACTATATAAAAGCTATTAAACATACAAGAAAAATAAATTCCAACAAAATATGAGAAAAATAATGTCAGACTGACAGAATATAGCTTAAAATATATATATCCATTTTAAATTCTTTAAGAGGGTATAAATAGCCACTGTGACATCATACTTAAACTTATGTGATAGCGTTCCAAGATGTCACAATACTACTGCCATTTAAATGAGAACGTAAAAGCCAACAAAACAGGAGAAATGTGTTAACCTTGCAGGCTCCCTTCAGTCTGTTTATTTCCTAAATGAACTGATAATGTTTGAGTGACTTGACCCTGTATTCTCATCCTCTTTCAACTAGATTTGCATTTTTGAACTGATCATTAAACATGGCCTACTGCAGCTCTTGTCTCTCAAGCTGAAGTCTCTGACTTCTTTTTGTATTCATTTCCGAACAAAACACCACAGAGGATGGAGACCTTGACTACGGGTATTACGTTTTGGAGCTCATTTTATCAGCATAGGGATGCTAGAGTTGTAGTGTTTTTAATTTCATCTTTCAAAAAAAGGATCATTGTTTTTTTGTTTTCACTGTAAAACCAGATGGACTAGGCTGGAGCACTGGCATTTCTGTATTAAGGGCTAGAGGGTCATAACCCCATCCGATGTTTTGAAAAATAGGTAATAAGCTTCTCTCAGCAATTAACTTATTTTAAAAATGTTTATAACAACCCTCACTTTTGTGTTTGTAAGCATTTTTTAAATCCATTTTCTATCGTATATGTATTTAAAGAAATACTTTGTCTTGTAGTACAGTATATTTGGACAGAAACAACTTTTTTCTAATTTTGGTTCTGTACATTACCACAATGAATTTTAAATGAAACAACTCAGATGCAGTTGAAGTGCAGACTTTCAGCTTTAATGCAGTGGGGTGAACAAAACGATTGCATAAAAATGTCCATCCATCCTTCTATCTTCTTCTGCTTATCCAAGGTCGGGTCGTGGGGTCCAACTCACACTGCACCCGACCTCCTTGGCCCCTCCCATAGGTGGTGAGCCCATGGGAAGAGCATAAAAATGTGAGGCAACTAAAGCATTTTTTTAACACAATCCCTTCATTTCAGGGGCTCAAAAGTAATTGGACAAATTAAATAACTGGAAATAAAATGTTCATTTCTAATACTTGGTTGAAAACCTTTTGCTGGCAATGACAGCCTGAAGTCTTGAACTCAAGGACATCAGCAGATGCTGGGTGTCCTCCTTTTTAATGCTCTGCCAGGCCTTTACTGCAGTGGCTTTCAGTTGCTGTTTGTTTGTGGGCCTTTCTGTCTGAAGTTTAGTCTTCAACAAGTGAAATGCATGCTCATTTGGGTTAAGATCAGGTGACTGACTTGGCCATTCAAGAATTTTCCACTTCTTTGCTTTAATAAACTCCTGGGTTGCTTTGGCTGTATGTTTTGGGTCATTGTCCATCTGTATCATGAAACGCCGCCCAATCAACTTGACTGCATTTAGCTGGATTTGAGCAGACAGTCTCTGAACACCTCAAAATTCATTCGGCTGCTTCTGTCCTGTGTCACATCATCAATAAGCACTAGTGTACCTGTGCCACTGGCAGCCATGCATGCCCAAGCCATCACACTGCCTCCACCATGTTTTACAGATGATGTGGTATGCTTTGGATAATGAGCTGTTTCACGCCTTCTCCATACTTTTTTCTTGCCATCATTCTGGTAGAGGTTGATCTTGGTTTCATCTGTCCAAGGAATGTTTTTCCAGAACTGTGCTGGCATTTTTAGATGTTCTTTAGCAAAGTCCAATCTAGCCTTTCTATTCTTGAGGCTTAAGAGTGGCTTGCACCTTGCAGTGCACCCTCTGCATTTACTTTCATGTAGTCTTCTCTTTATGGTAGACTTGGATATCGATAAGCGTACCCCCTGAAGAATGTTGTTCACTTGGTTGGCTGTTGTGAAGGGGTTTCTCTTCACCATGGAAATGATTCTGCGATCATCCACCACTGTTGTCTTCCGTGGACGTCCAGGTCTTTTTGCGTTGCTGAGTTCACCACTGCTTGCTTTCTTTCTCAGGATGTACCAAAATGTACATCTTGCCACTCGTAATATTGTAGCAATTTTTCAGATGGGTTTTTTCTGTTTTTGCAGCTTAAGGATGGCTTCTTTCACCTGCATGGAGAGCTCCTTTGACTGCATGTTGTCTGTTCACAGCAAAATCTTCCACATGCAAGCACCACACCTCAAATCAACTCCAGGCCTTTTATCTGCTTAATTGATAATGACATAACGACGGACTTGCCCACACCTGCCAATGAAATAGCCTTTGAGTCAATTGTCCAATTACTTTTGAGCCCCTGAAATGAAGGGATTGTGTTAAAAAATGCTTTAGTTGCCTTACATTTTTATGCAATTGTTTTGTTCACCCCACTGAATTAAAGCTGAAAGTCTGCACTTCAACTGCATCTGAGTTGTTTCATTTAAAATTCATTGTGGTAATGTACAGAACCAAAATTAGAAAAAAGTTTTCTCTGTCCAAATATTTATGGACGTAACTGTATGTGAAATTGCCTTCTTGCCAGGTGTAAGTCTGTTTCTGGCTGAGGTTCAGGACCAACTGGCCCTACAATATTCTATATACCACTGCATGTGTGTGTGTGCTTGTCCAACCAGAACTTTCAAGTTTAGCAATGGGGCTTGAAGGTCATCTCCTATATTAAAATAAGGTACACCTATTGCTGTTGCTTTATTTTTTTTATTAATCGTTCAATTGCACTTCCAGTTCAAGCTTTTCATCGCCATGCAGCACACACTCGTGAAGAGGAAAGAGATTCATATCAGGAAAGTACCATTCACAAGACATTACGCTACATCTTGATTTTCATCCATCGCTGAAGAGGACTGTCCTAACTTTGTAAAAAAGTACGCTCCTTCTACTTGGAAATGAAGCCAGTAGTATGATGCCCCCGTTTAAAAGATGCACAGAATCCCGGAGTGGAAAGAACAAGTATGTATGTAGAAAATCAGTTATTCAATTTTTTGCTGGCCCCACACTGACCAGTAAACACCTTTTCACACAGTAGATAGCATGGCTATCGGACATACAGTGTGTTTAGTCTGCACATGTCATTTTCACCTCTGAGCTGTCCGTTTCCAAACTTGAGGTGCTGCTGTTTCTGTCTGGGCAGTTCATAGCCAATATTTCTTGAGCAGTGAGTGGAAGTGAGGCTCTCACTTTACTTAGCATTTAAATCTATATTGGTGCATTTTTAACAAGAAATAAATGTACTACTGATTAATTGTATACACAGGCACACCTACTATCTGTTGAAATAAACTCAATGACAAGTATTAACCTCTATTGAAACAAATAAAAGCACAACTTCTTTCTCCCTTATTCACTCAGTTGCTCATGCTGCCACTGTCATTACATTCAGGCAAATGCATCATGAGGTAGGGCTTCTTCCTGTCATGCTTTCTGTTTTGCAACAACTCACAAATCAGGTGGAACAACACAGAACTCTGACTAATATTCTTAAAGGTCAGGCTCAAAAGGAAGGACTTCCACTGGCTGTATTCATTCTTGAAAAGGACAGACTTGTACCAGACAAATTATTCAGCCTGCTAGATGCCATCTTGTAAATGTGTTTGCTGTATTTTTTTCAAGGTTTCTTCTGTTTGTTTTCATCGTCCATTTTTTGTTCTGGTTCTTTAGTATGTGTTTTTTGTTTTCTATTTGAAACATGTCATTGTAAAGATTTTCTGCAGCTTTTTAGGGGCGGGTCTACTATGTAGAAATGCCTAACTAATAAAGTATGAAGCTAGTATCTTTTCCTGCAGCCTTTTTGGAGGGACCCACACAGATTTTAGGTACATTACAAAGGGTACTGTCCATGTTGTTGCCTTGTATAGTGACTTACATTGCTGCTGCCAGTGCATGTTTGTTTTGGGATGTATGATTCTGATTGCCTTCTGTAAGGATCCTGAGTAAGTTCCCACTGCCAAATGTCTTAAAATTATGTAATTTATATCAATAGAAGTCCAAAAGTGGACTGAAATTTGGTGCTCCTTTAAGGATATAGTATCTGATTATTCCCTTGGTGTCCCTCAAAATTCTTGTTCACCTTCTTCATCAGTATAACCTCCCATTCTTTAAGGTGGAGAGGCTTTAACACTAGCATTACATCCCACCAGGGGTCATGTGAGTGTTTCATTATGTGATACATTATATGAATGCTGAACAACTCTCCTCACTGAAACATAAAAACATGTTGCCTATGCTCCAAAGGAAGCATACTGTATTCATGATGTCCTTCTCAAAAATAAATGTTCATTATTTTGAAATGAAGAGTTAAATGGCATTACATACTTAAGTTATCTTTAATCTAAAATTTTTAATTTTATCTCAAGCTAAATAAAGAGAAAACTGAACTTTTAGTGATTGGCAATAATGGATACAATGAGGTTATTAGAAATAAACTCGATGCATTAGGATTAAAAGTCAAGATGGAGGTAAAAAAACCTTATGGGTAACTGTTGACTGTAACCTGAATTTTAAATCCCATATTAATCAGATCACAAGGACAGCATTTTTTTACTTAAGAAACATAGCAAAAGTTAGACCTCTTGTATCATTGAAAGATGCTGAGAAATTAGTTCACGCGTTTGTTTTCAGTCGACTAGATTACTATAACGCACTCCTCTCAGGACTACCCAAAAAAGACTTAAATCGTTTGAAACTAGTACAGAATGCAGCTGCTAGAATCCTAACTAGGAAAAGGAAATCCAAGCACATTTGTCCAGTTTTGATGTCATGTGTCATTCAGAATTGACTTTAAAATACTGCTTATGATTTATAAAGCCTTAAATAATCTCACTCCATCTTATATATCAGAATGTCTGACACCCAATATTCCAAATCATAACCTTAGATCCTCAAATGAGTGTCTGCTTAGAATTCCAAGATCAAAACATAAAAGAAGTGGTGAGGCGGCCTTCTGCTGTTATGGACATAAAATCTGAAATAGCCTGCCAATAGGAATTCGCCAGGCTAATACAGTGGAACACTTTAAAAAGCTGCTGAAAACACATTACTTTAACATGGCTTCTTATAACTTCACTTTAATTTAATCCTGATACTCTGTATATTCAATTAATTATAATAACTATTCATGGTGGCTCTAAAATATGTACTAACCCCTACTCTCTCTTCTGTTTATTTTCCTGGTTTTTTGTGGTGACGACCTGCACCACCACCACCTAATCAAAGCATCATGATGTTCCTGCATTGATGGATTAAAAGCCAGAAGTCTGCATGACCATCATCATCAAGTCCTTCCAGTGGGAACCCTAAATACAAAGAGGACTATTTCATTTATGTTAGGTAGAATGCCCAGAGGGGGCTGGGCGGTCTCATGGTCTGGAACCCCTGCAGATTTTATTTTTTCTCTCCAGCTGTCTGGTGTTTTTTTTGTTTTTTCTGTCCCCCCTGGCCATTGGACCTTACTCTTAGTCTAGTGTCTTATTTTAATTCTTACTTTGTCTTTTATTTTTCTTTTCTTCATCATGTAAAGCACTTTGAGCTACATTATTTGTATGAAAATGTGCTATACAAATAAATGTTGTTGTTATTGTTAAGTCCACTGGTACAAGAGACTGCCATCTGATATACTGGAAATCAAGGCAAATGGAAAAAACTCTAAAATTCGGCCTAAATGTCTGGTGCTTTGTCATATTGAACCCTTCTTTGCATTTATAGTAACTTTTGTTTAAAATAAGATGCAAAGGCTCTGAATTATACTAGTATTGATAAAGAGTAATGTGATTTAAAGCAAGCTAAGTTAGAGTGAGCTAAGTTAAAACACAACAGCAGTGAAGGAGATTAAACGGAATCAAAGTTTGTCTATCCTGACTTGACCTAGTTTTCATCAGCCCTGTGAGAAACAAAATACAAAAAAAATGGAGAAATGACAAAAAATGGAGGCTTTGTGACGAATCAGAAAGGGCAGCAGTCCACAACCAGACTGAGAAAGAAGGGTAGCAAAGAAGATAAGTCCCAGCCATCACTAACCATGAGATATCCTTTCTTCCACAAGCTTCGTGACTGAAAGCCACTCCCTGATGTTGGAACCAGATTCTCCATTAATCCTCATTACCGAAAGTTCAATAAGAGTTAGATTATAGAAAGAAGATCTCTAAGGATCAATAGAGACAGAACAGATGATTCCCACTGAGAAGCTAGTGCAAGTTTGGAAAGAATGGTACCCAGAGAGAACAACCTCTGCTAGATGGGGCTGAGAAGGAGTATGGAAAGGTTCAGGAAAAGAAAGATTTAAGGTGAGAGGGGAATCTGAAATAGAGTGAATTGATGAAAGTGAATTTAAAATGGCAAGCCAATAGCGAGCAACAGTGAGACATTTCCAAAACATTTAGAAGAAATGTTCCTGGGACATTTTAGGAGCAAAAGTGGCAAAGAGGTCTAGTTGATAAACCCATAGCAAACCATTTATCTGTGACATGATACAAGTGATGGACGAAATTAAATTGAGTATGCTGATGATTGCGGTTCATGGAAGACACTTTTCTTGAAGATGGTTACATTGCCAGACAGAATACAAGTGGAAGAACTCATAAGAGGCTTTGAGCAGTACAGCAAATAAAGTGGCAACAGTTTTTCTTGAGACGAGAAAGAATTAGCAAAGGCAAAAAGTGGATGAGAAGGAAGAGGGGAGGAAAGTGATACACCACATGTCTTAAGGACTGACCTCAGTTGAAGATAAAAGAAAAAGAAGAGGAAAGGATGGAGAACCTGGATCTTAGTGCCTGGAATGCCTGTGTCATCAAAGATATTCTCCCAGAGTGTTCATACCTAAGAGAGATCAATGCTGGAATAAATGGTCTGTCCACCAATACATATTCTATTTATTTTTATACTGTATTAAGGATTTGTTCTGTTTTGTGTATTGTATTGTATTGACCCCCTTCTTTTTGACACCCACTGCACACCCAACCTACCTGGAAAGGGGTCTCTTTTTGAACTGCCTTTCCCAAGATTTCTTCCATTTTTTCCCAACAAGGGTTTTTTTTTTGGGAGTTTTTCCTTGTCTTCTTAGAGAGTCAAGACTGGGGGGCTGTCAAGAGACAGGGCCTGTTAAAGCCCATTGCAGCACTTCTTGTGTGATTTTGGGCTATACCAAAATAAATTATATTGTATTGTATTGTATTGTATATAAAGCTTCTTTATGAAATATTTATTCTGACCTAGGTGAAGTCAAACTGACCAATTTCAGATGTCTGACCAGGCTCTTTCTGAGAATTTAGTAATATACTGTACAACATAGTCTAGTTTACAAGCCTAAAAACTGGATCAGGGACACAAATGAGTAAACATGAAAGAACCGGGATGCTGCAAATCTATGTTCTACTCTTGATAAATGAAGTTCCTTACAAGAGTCATGAGGCAACAAGTCAGGTAACATGACAAACAGCACACATGTGCATGTTTTTGAGCACAAATAAATAAACAGAAAACAGGTACTGCACTAGTAAATTGAAACTTTTAAAAGTGGAGTGAGGGCGGCATGGTGGCACAGTGGGTAGCGCTGCTGCCTTGCAGTTGGGAGACCTGGGGACCTGGGTTTGCTTCCTGGGTCCTCCCTGCGTGGAGTTTGCATGTTCTCCCCGTGTCTGTGTGGGTTTCCTCCGGGCGCTCCGGTTTCCTCCCACAGTCCAAAGACATGCAGGTTAGGTGAATTGGCGATTCTAAATTGGCCCTAGTGTGTGCTTGGTGTGTGGGTGTGTTTGTGTGTGTCCTGCGGTGGGTTGGCACCCTGCCCGGGATTGGTTCCTGCCCTGTGTTGGCTGGGATTGGCTCCAGCAGACCCCGTGTCCCTGTGTTCAGATTCAGCGGGTTGGAAAATGGATGGATGGAAAAGTGGAATGAGCATAATCTATGCTGAACTTTTAATATTAAGAATTTACTCAGTTAAAATATTGAAACATGCTTATTTAAAAGTCTTTCCTTTTCCCCAGTACACCAGATTCTTTTTTTTGCTGTAATAACTAAATTTGATAGCAAGTTACATCAAGCTAGAATTAGTTCTAGGATGCCACGATATTCTAGTAAACTTGTTTTCAGTGTCTTTTTGAGACAAAACCTTTCAGTCACCTTCTGGACTCTGTGGGACCATGTGCTGCAATTTAATAGGCTGTAGGGTAATGGCTGTCCTCTTTCTGTCTCTCTCTTCCCTGGACATTCGATGCTGAACTTCAGACACAATAAAACATTTTTTTAGGACTGACACAACTAGTTACTTGTAAGTTTACTAATTTTTGATTCAATTTTTTATTTTTTCTTAATATAATTTCACAGGAAGTACTTTGGAATAGTCATGGTATTTATAAGTTAAGGAGTTAAATGCTACAGCACTGCATCAACACAGGGGCTACAAAAAAGTTTAGCATAGTGTAATTAGGTCATGTTTTAAACCTACAGTTGGAAGGGAACTTACAGCTAAGGACATGCTCAAAGTGGAGATGAATGATTTTGTTTCATTTTTCTCTTTTACTTTGTACTTTATGCTCATTAGTTTGTTTATTCCATCCTTCTGTGTTTAGACAATAAATTCAACACCTTTGGTACTTGGAACTCCCTTCTCATTGGTCTAAGTGTGGAGAAACGCTATCAGTATCCCCTAATGAGTTAAATAGGAATCAATGCTGATATACATCACTCTAATTTTCTGTTGCATATAACAATCTTTGGAAGAATATGTATATTTACATATTTGCTAAAAATGGACTAACATAAGTAAGAGCATAGTTATCCTTTAATGTTAGTTCTTTATGCTTATTATTTCACAAAGAACACACTCTTTTCTTCCACAAGCAAAAGTGTGGCCTTAGTGGTGAAGTTGAAAGTCATATTAAACAGTTACTCAAATATATAATCTCTATTTCAATTAGTTTGCTTAAAACTTAAAGACTTAAAAGTTTTCTTCATTACTAGCTCCTATCATCTTAGAAGACCATTCCAATATGATGCTCAGTCACTTCAGGTCTTAAATTATATAACATTGCACTACCAGAAGTGACGTGTAGAGACTGCATCTCCAGAAATCATTATGAGAAGCAAGAAAATCAGGAGATGTCACATCAGGTAGACTCATAATGAAGGACAGGAGAAGGGTAAATCAGAAGAGGAGTCAGGACCAGAAGGAAGTTGAAAAACAAATTCAGAACATAACGTTGGGCCTACATGATAAAAACAAACTTATCTAGAACTTTGTTTTAAATAGAATTTATCCAGTAAGGGATGAAGCTATGTTGCAGAACTGCCATATTTATAGTGGAGCTTGCATATACATCATCAAAGTGAAGCTTGCAGTCACATGATATGTAACTGTGAGTCAAATAAACAGTAGATGGTAATATTGATTATATTTCTGTTTCAATACCCCAGCCATGTTCGAAGTAGGTTGTGGGTGGTCCCCTATGAAGAGGGCCATCTGACAAGCACTGAATGGGAACTGCCCTACTGGTGGTTCATTTTGAATGTTCTTGGGAGTTTGGTGTGTTTTTTGTATAGTTCTGTGTTTTTATGATTCTTTGGATTTTTGACCTTATTCCTTAATTTTTTAACCTTCTTCAAATATCTGCATTGGGATTTGTTTGCTTTGGATTGACACTATTGTTACAGGCAACTCCTTTTTGCCTTTAGTGCTCCTATGGACTTTCACTCTTGTGTAAGAGCATTTATTGGGGAAGAATAGATCTTATTATTCATAAAGACTCTGTGTTTACCCTTATCACTACCCAGGTTTGCTGGTAGTATCCTCTACTACTTGGCATTTTTGGAAGTAAATTGTGGAATTATGTGTTTTGTGCCTTCTAGTTTATAACACAATGAGATGAAAGATTATTGATTAACAGTAAACAGCAGCATTCAAATGATATAATAATAATAACACAAAAAGACAAGACTGTTGCACTGTAAGAACAAGCACTCCAAAAACACAAAAGCTTATTTTTAAAATACATCATCTCAGATTCAGAAAGTTTGGATGATCTCCTAAAACAGATTGACCAATAGCTAACAATACAAAGTGAGTAAATTTTGAATGATTCTGGACATTTTTTTCCAAAAATATTTATAAAGTTAGGAGTGTTCCTCACCCTTCATGTCTTACTAGCTTATGGAGAATGCAGCTTAAGCTTCCATAGAGCATGAACTGTCAACTGAAACAAAAGATGCAGTGAAGTCCTTTGCAGTCACGAAGGTCTTTCTTGGATATTTCTAAAAGGCAGTTGGCTAAAAAATGTTTCTTTGCTGTGTTTCTCTAGAAGCAGACCAAAGTTTTACTCATTTAGAGCAATGTCAGGCAACTCTTAAATTCTTTTTAAAACACTTTCTTTCTTTCTTTCTTTCTTTCTTTCTTTCTTTCTTTCTTTCTTTCTTTCTTTCTTTCTTTCTTTCTTTCTTTCTTTCTTTCTTTCTTTCTTTCTTTCTTTCTTTCTTTCTTTCTTTCTTTCTTTCTTTCTTTCCTATGACATGCAAAAGCATGCAAATGAGCATAACATTGTCCTCTCTACAAAGCAGAGGATAACATCAACATGTGCGGTCATATTCATTAAAAGATGAAAAAGGCTAACACAAACCTGAAAGTAAATTATAAAAATGTAAAAAAAACAAAACAAAAACAAAAAGGCACTCATACATCACAGATACATGCTGGATTGTGCTTGTGCAGCAATGGCTAGCCAACAACAACAGATTAGATAATTAGAAGGTTCAATAAGAATAAGAAACTCTTTCAGAAAAATACATTTGCACTGTTACATTTTTCTAGTGACAGTCAGATTTATAACAGGCATTTGTTTTTTTAATTGAAGATTAAACCTAATGACACCAGTTACTTTTCTACTAAGCATGGATTTTTTTAAAGTTTTGTTTTTCAATATTCCATTATCTGACAGAGTCAACATAACTGGAATTTGTACAAGACCAAGTTTGGGTTCAGGGTAGGTTAACACTTTTTCCACTACTATGGTTGGTTTCCTTTTTTTAATTGTTTTGTTTAATTGATACATTTAATAAAGGTTTTACGTATACCAAAATGAAAAATAAAAGCACTTTTAATCATTAGGTTTCATTAGGTCCTGAGGATGATCAAGCAGAGCTCATTAACACACCGCCTTCTGGCTAGCTAACAAGAACACTCGCTCTGATACAGCTTCAACATGCTCCTGACCACCTCTGAAAGAAACAGTGGATTACAACTAGAAAATATGGAACTGCGCTTTGAGTATTCAATGACAGAGAGAACAACATTATCGATGCCTTAGAATATTTGAATACGTATGCATGTTGGGTTCCACAAAGCCTAACTATTAATCCTAAAACTGTGCAAAAAGAGGTGTGTTTAATGTTCTTTCCTGTTATGAGGCAATGTTTAAAAGCTTTGGCAACATTTTAGTTTAGGCACTGCAAAAAAAAATTTGATACTCATTTACTCTTATGTAACAAGACAGGCTTCTTTTTTGTGCATAAATAAAGTGACTATTCATCTGTGTAATATGACCTACTAAAATAACTTCACGTTGAATTGATCAAAGGTAGTTTAAGTGAAACATATGTCTTTTGATATTGCATACTTCATTATAAGACCTGTGAATCCTTTATATTCATAAATAATTTTACCAGCATATCAAATTTCATAATGCACAGAGATGAATAACCTATTTACTGATGCCTTATAACCGTAATTAAGACTAAAAGATGTCTTTGTTAAGGCCTAGCTGCATAATAGTAAATAAGTAATAATTCCAGTTTTGCAGTACCTAAATTAAAGTGTTACCAAAGCTCTTTTTGTCATTTATTGTTACTTGGATGAAGCATAGATCCATCAGTTTGAACAATAAACTAAAAGGCACTCAGTGGTGTAGCATCATCCAAATCCTCTTCAGAAAAATGAAGAAATTTAAGGTTACCCCTTCAGCATGGAAAATCATGATCACTTTTGTGGAATGATGAAGGGTTGGTTTTGGTAGACACTATTCAATTTGATAAAACAGGTTTGTACACTGTCATAGATGCGCGTCAATGAATGCATGTACTACCACCCCAGTTTGAGAGGGGGTACTGGCATTAACCTTATCCTTTTTTATTTCCTCAACAGTGCTAAGAAGATGCCAAGTGAGGGCCACCAACACTGCTCCTTCTGGTCTCTCCACTATGTATGCCACTGTTCCTGGAAGTAGGTGTCACTCATTACAAGAACGCACTGCAGGACAGAGCTCCATCCTACTATAACAGACTTTGCTGGCCAAGAATGGTCTTTGGATCATAGACCCTCATTTTCAGTTGTTTTGGTGCCAAGAAACACACCTTTTGTTTGTTCATTCGTATGTGGATAACTAGGTTGGTGCCCCAACATTTCACCTTGTGGACCTGTAGATCCTTCCCTTTACTACAACATTTCAATTCCTAAGTTATTTGAAGAGAATTCAACATCACAAATAGATTACTAAATTCGTCCTTCAACATGACAATGCATGACTACATAAAAGTTTGAAAGCACATGACGCAATCGTAGAACCCAGAGGGACTATTCTTCCCCATGCACCCTAAAGCTTAACTCTTGCTCCTTCCAATTTCCACATCTTTAGAGTCTTCAAAAATGCCATCTGTAGGGAAATGGTTTGGGATTGATAACAAGGTTATTGAAGATACCGCTGCAAGTGAAGGATTTTAGGCAAGAATAAGGTACAAGCCCGTGTTTCTTTTTGGCACAAGGCTGTTGAAGTTGATTAGGATTATGTAGAAAAATGAGGTGAGTAACAAACATGTCTAGTTATCCTATTAGTATTATCAAACAATTGCTAACTGCTAACCATAAAACCTTTGTAGTGCAAAATCTGTTCTTGTACTACTTCAAATACATTTTTTATTTTTGTAATGTGCATCGGCACTGAGTCATCATTTCAAAGTCAAATTTAACATGCTTTTTCACTGTAGCTCTTGCACCAATCATTTTCAGTCACATTTCACCGTCATTATTTGGTTTAGGTGCAAAGTCAATATTGTAATGAGCGTCATTGCATCTATAGTAACAAAGAAATAGCAATTTTGATTTCAAAAATCCATGTTGATCATTCCCACACAAGTCCCATTCTGAGAAAAGACAGTTGTATTTACATGAAGGTCTTTGTCTGAATATATTTGTGGACAAGGATCATATTTTATTTATTGTTTGGCTGTTGATACAGTAAAGAAAATATTAAAACCGCATATGCTTGCTGGGATAGACCTCCGTAGTGATCCTGCTCAGGATAAAGCAGGTTTAGGAAATTGATGGATGGTTGAAGGGGCTCTGTGACATTTCCAGTTTAAACATAACATACAAGAATCTGTTTTGTTTGCAATGTTTTTCTTAAAAAGCATTGCTTAAATGAATAGGTATTTCAATTAAATTACCAAGGCAGCAGCAAGATGATTCATCTCCAGTTTCTTTAAGAAGACTATTATGACACATAGCCATTAAACCTACTTTAACTAAATTTGAAAACTTGAACATGATAGCATTAATATGAGATAAACACATTCTTTGGTTTAAAATTAGGATTTGCAAAATGTTTTGGATTTACAAAATGCCTGGAATTCCCCCCCAAAAAAGCATATTATTAAAAAGGATGAATTAGCGTAAGTCGTCCTAATTCTGGGTGTTCTTAAGAAATGTAATTTACTTCATAAGATAGATGTACATAATAACAGAAAAGTTTTGTCAAACATTTGAAATGTTAATATGTGTGCTTCAATTTAAATGTTTAAGGTCTAAATATTCTTGATTTAAATAGCAGAAAAAATACAAAATAGCAACATATTTATAATCATAGACCTTGAAACAGTCTAAAATGATTCCCCACATATTTATGTTTGAAAGAACCAATTCTTTACATTAGAAATAAAGCCTAATTAATATCAACAGAACCGCAAAATATTCAATGTGTTGGAGAGAAAATATCTAGATCCAGTTCTCTCTGGCTACTCAATTCTTTCCATAACATATACCACAACTTCTTAACTAATTACACTGAAAGTTTAAATAGAAATATGCATCAGTCAGCCACAATAGTATAAACACCAGCCTAATATTGTGTATGTCTTTCTCGTGCCATCAGAAGAGCTCTGACACATCAAGGCATGGTGTTCACAAGCCCTATGAAAGTGTCCTGTGGTATCTACACCAAGACATTAGCAGAAGATCCTTTAAGTCCTGAAAGTTGCAAGGTGGTGCCACCATGAATTGAATGTGGTTTTCCAGTACATCCCACAGATACCTGATTGGACTGAGATATAGTGAATTTGGAGGTCAAGTCAATACTTTGAATTCTTTGTCAGGTTCATCAAATCATTCCTAAACAATTCTTGAAGTGTGGCAGGGTGCATTATCATGTTGAAAGAAGCCACCGCCATCAGATAATATCATTGCCATGAAGTGGTGTATGTGGTCTGCAATAATCTTAGTTAAACTGTATTTGTCAAAGTAACATCCACTTGAATACCAGGCTCCAAGGTTTCCCAACAGAACATTGCACAAATCATCACACTGTCAAGAAGAGTCTGCCTTCTTCCCACAGTGCATCCTACTGCAATCACTTCTCCAGATAAATGATGCACATGCATCTGGCCATCCACATGATTTAAAAGAAAATGTGACTCAATAGACCAGGTCACCTTGTTTCATTGCCCCATGGTCCATTTCTGACTGGCATGTGCCCATTGTAGGCACTTACAGTGCTTGACAGGGGTCAACATGGACACTCTGATCAGTCTGTGGCTACAGAGTCCCTAACTCAGTAAGTTGCAATGATCTGCATGTTCTGAAACCTTTCTGTCATGGCCAGTATTACTGTATGTCAGCTATTTGTTCTACAATAGCTATTCTGTGGGACTATAGCAGACATGCTAGCCTTCGCTTCCAAAACACATATCAATCAGCCTTTGGTGCCCATGACCCTGTCACCGTTTCATAGATTGTCCTTCCTTGGATGACTTTTGGTAGGTATAAACCACTGCATGATGGGAACACCCCACAAGTCCTACTGCTTTGGAGATGTTCAAAGTTGATCAGATCCTTACGCCTGACCATTTTTTCTGCTTCTAGCACATCACCTTCAAGAACTGACTGTTCATCTATTGCCTAAAAACCCTGTCATATTTGGGTCTCAGTAACCCTTTGTCCTTCCCTACATTTATCAATTCTCTGACTTGGTTTATTCTGATACAGGATTTGAAGCTGCCAAAACTGTACAAGCTGCATCAGCTGCAAGCTATGAAAAAAATTCTTCTAGGTGCAACATCATACAGCAGCCTTTCGCTGAAACTTTCTTTCTTCTCCATCTCTTTTATTTTTTTGGAAAAAGCAGGAGAGAGTCTGGAGATTTGCAGTATGTGAATGAGAAATATAAGAAATATAATTTGACCTGTAAGAGGCATTGCAGCACCTAAAAACAAGACACAACTTCACAAACACAAGTCACAGCTTCAAATAAAAGGTTTATTAACACAAGTACCTTACAGAAGTCTTTCTCTCTTCCTCTGCTCCTTCCAGGTCAGCTTTGTCTTCTTCCACCCGACACCAACTCAGCTAGGTAAAATAAAGTGGCTTCTTTAAAACCAGAACCAGGAGTACTTTGAAGGTCCCAGAAAGCAGAGACCATGAATCCCTGTAGCAACCCCTGGCAGAACCCATGGAACCCAACTGGGCTGCACCATGGCACAATAGCTCCCAGCATGCCCTGCGGGTGTCTGTATAGGTACCGAAGCTCAGGGATGCTGTCATGTAGTATATCAGAGGATAATGTAGTATTGTCGAAGTGTCTCAACTGATTCCTCCATTGCTGGGTAAGATTTTTTGATCCATTCTTGCCAAAATAGCAGCATACTCACTTCCATATGGGCACCTCCAACTAACTTCCTGGCCAAGGCAGGACATTTCTTGCTTTCCTTCTTGCTTGTTCCAATGTCTGGCCTCCCAGCCAGGTAAAGATCTTAACCCACCCTGGCAGGGATGCACATCCATACTTGGCATCTATTTCAATAAACACATTACAATTAAAGCTGACACTTGTTATCCAGACATTGAAACTGGACTGAATTTGTCCACATTACTGCCTAGAAGAGGGTTGCATCATCCTATTGTTGTTTATTTTTAAACTCAGGAATTGAAATGATTCACTCTGATGTTAAGACTCTAATAGTGAGCCATTCTGAAAATAATTCTAATGGCACGTTTGTTTTGTAGATACAAGCTGGACCTTTTGTATTCAAATGTTAAAGTCTATAAATGTGTGTGTGTGTGTGTAGTCATACATGTGCATTGGAGGTTCACCTTCAGACCTCATCTGAGGTATGTAATACCTCTCTAGGGTGAAAGGGAGCGCTATTGCTAACATTGTCATCTTCCTTTTCCCCTGTAGTGTTGAGAAGATGTCCTTGACTCTGCCCCTTCCGGTCAAAGTGCTATAAAGCCCAACCTCAATAGAAGGATGCATCACTTGGTAATCCGGGCAAAGTGCAGAATGGTGCTCCAGCAATCTAAGAAATACTTCTTGGAAACCATTTTGTGAGCAGTCAACCAGGAGTGGATATTTCTCGATTGAAACATTTTTGTTTGTTTTGTCAGCCATCGAGCTACTTTTCTATCTTTTATTAGATTAAACAGGGAAGACTAGGTTGGCATCTATCTATCTATCTATCTATCTATCTATCTATCTATCTATCTATCTATCTATCTATCTATCTATCTATCTATCTATCTATCTATCTATCTATCTATCTATCTATCTATCTATCTATCTATCTATCTATCTATCTATCTATCTATCTATCTATCTATCTATCTATCTATCTATCTATCTAAATGTAGGGACTTGTGCACTGATTGGGGAATTTTAGAGACACCAACTAACCTAATGCATATATGTTTGAGAAGTTCTAGAATACAGAGAAAATCAGTACTGTGCAAGACAGATAGAATATGGAATACAGGTAAAGCTGGAAAATGAACCCCAGGTCTCTGGAACAGTGTGTCTAACTTCAGATGTACAGTATTATACTATTAGAGACATCCTCTTTTTTGAAATATATAAAGAAAACAAACTGTGGGTAAATGTTAATCCCATGTGACCCGTGCACTCAGGTTACAGATATTCTGGTAAAAAATACAAGTCACACCAGAATCTGTCAAATAAGCTCCTTCCAAAAGACACAGATGTATTAGCAGGAAGGCCTTGAGAGTGTGCACCATCACAAAGAGTATTTTAGAAATTACTGAAGTTGGGCCTTGCTATGCTAATGATCTTTTGTTGAAAAAGATCCTGCTTTTGGAGAGGAGAACAGTTAAAAAAAATAAAGCTACGGTTGATCTTAAGAATATTTCACATCAAAGACCCCCGTATCTTTGTGGCAGTTATTCCGTGCACTGCAAAGGCTTTTGAATGATTTCATGGAAGATTGCCATTACGACAAGACCTGCAATAAATACAATTAACAAATATTTCTTTAGGGTCTCTTGAAGGAGAGAAACCTGCCGTTCAGATAAGCCGTCTAAACGTCCTCTGCTGGCTGCTGATTATTCTAATCCAGTCACAACTGCGCCTAGGTTTGGATTGTGGCAACTGGGTGGCCCAGGGGAAATTCTTCTGATGAGTGCCTTTACCTTTCACCTTGGGAAACCCACTCTGCAAATGCAATTAAGTCTGAGTTGGGTTTATGCTGAAGAAAAGTGACACAGTTGATGAGCCTCTTTTTTCTTTCTGTTTCTAAAATTTCATTTGGCTGCCCAGATGTTGTATACATGCAATGGCTTCTGTTTTGAAAAAGGGAGGGCTGAAGTTGTCTACCACTAAGGCAGAGCCATGTATTTACTGTACACACATGGGTGTCTCCTAGGGTTAGAGTGTGCCTGGACATTGCCAAAGAGTTAGAAAAGCACTTCCTACTGCAATTGTGTCAGTGGGGCAATGTTTAGTGTTTTTACTGAACAGCTATGGCATCGGGTTCTAAAGCACACTATTGCTTCATCAAACCCCTCCATATGGTGACTTTGCCTGTGTGACAGGTTTATAAATGTGGTAACAATTGCAATATACCTTTGTGACATGTAAGTTGCTTTATGTAAAAGTGTCACCTAAATAAATACATTAAAAAGTAAGACCATAAAAAATGCATTTGCCCAAATTTTGACAGTGTATAACATGCTTCTTTATTTATGTGTGTTATTGTCAAGTAGATTAGCACTAAGCTTAGTCCATGTATTCCCTTTTTGAGCCCACACTAAAGTGAACAGGGTTTTTCAGTAAGCCACAGCTGGGTTCAGCAGCATTAGACATAAGGCATTTTAGTCTGATACAGTCCACACCCACTCTTTTCTGACTAATTCAAAGTTGCTAATTAATCAATTCTACATTTTTGGAAATACTGAAGAAAACTGTAATTAATTAAAATTCAGGCAAACTCCACAAAGGTGGTGACAAGGCCAGGCATCAAAATCAATCTCCAGGAGCTATGATGTAACAGTACTATGTCATATCCTGCACTGAATTTGTTCTGCCTTGAGCCCACTGAGATGGGCTCTGGCCTCTTGATATCCTGCATTTAAGTGTATTTGAGAATCCTAAGTTTATAGTGGTGCTCAATGACATTATGAAAATTAGTCCACATCAGTTGCCTGGTCCTAATACATCTAGGGTCTAAATCTGCTATTTCTGCATTCAGAGTGCTTGTTAGAGCATATAGTGTATTTATTCTGCACATTGACTTTTTTTTATTCTAATTTACAAAGTTTCTTCCAGTCCAACTGCCCCTTCCTCTTCTATATTTTATGAAGATATCCTCAAGTACAAAGTTCTACCTCTTCTGTCCGAGAGCAGCCTCTGCTGGATATAACTCTGAACGTCATGTACAAAGAACCACTACTTACAAATCAATGATTAAGTTCAGGTTCAAATTTACTATCATATGTTCATAGTATTCGATTACTTTCCTTTATCTAATTTATACTCTACCCAGAATAAAACTGACTAAACAATCAGAACTAGTGTAACAATTTATCAAGTTAAAATTACATTACTGAGAGGGTTTTCTGCTTTTCATGAAATCAGGCCAACATTGATAAGGACTGTGTACAAGAATAAGAGAGATCATAGGCAAGAATAGAGAAAAATACAATAGTTGATTCTACCTATGTGTTAATTATAATTAATATGAAATGCAAGAAAATCTGTTGATTTTAAGCTTTTTATTTTTTCTTTCTCCTTTTGTTCATTCAGCACTTTTAAAAATAAAATAAGTACATTCATTTCTTTGATTTCAAAATCGGCAAATAAATATCACTTGGAGGTACAAAACTGTTAACAAGTTGCTGAAGAAGCTCTCTGTCCTTCCAAGTAGATGATCCTAAAATGAACCCTGGTTTCTGGTGGCTTCTGAGTTTACATATTGCCAACCAAGAACAGAAGGGGCTTCCTGTTAGAAGTGGACCTGGGGTACACATTTATCTGTCTGGTGAACTGCAGGTGCAAAAGTGAGAGATTAGTGACAGCTCCCCCTTTCAGCCTGGGGTGGTATAATTTACCTTCATTGATCCCTGAAGATGTCCTAGTGTCCATGTTCTTGACACAGCCCCCCTTTTTAGCTTGTCCTCCATGGGACAAGCATACCTAACTGAGAGGTCATAAACATGGAAAAGTGCATCAGCGTTAATATAAGGAAACCTTTGGAGTGTAGCACCTTGAATTTATAAGGTTGCAGATTCGAAAACCACTGTATGACTCGAGAATTAGTATCCTTAATAACAATAATTCTTTACATTTATATAGTACTTTTCTCACTACTCAAAGCACTTCAGTGAGTGGGGAGCCATTTCAACCACCACTAATGTGTAGCATCCACCTGGATGATGTGATGGCAGCCATTTTCATGCTAGTACACTAACCACACATTAGCAATTAGGTGGTGAAGTGGCTAATTAGAGACAGGGAATGATTAGGTGGGCAGAATGAATAGGCTGTGGTGGGCAATTTAGCCTGGACATCAGGATTCACCCTGTTGTTTATGAAGGATGCCCAGGGATCTTTTATGAAAACAGAGATTCAGAATCTTGGTTTTATGTCTCAGCCAAAAGAAAGTGACATTTTTAGAGCACAGTGTCTCCAACACTGCACTGGGGCATTGAGATCCACATTCAGAGCACAGGGTAAGCACCCCCTGCTGACCTCACCAAAACCTGTCCCAGCAACAACCACGGTTAGATGGTCTCCCATCCAAGTACTGTACTAGCCTGAACATGCTTAGTTTCAGGTGGATGACCTATTCTGAAGTGCATGTGGTATGGCTATTTACTTGTGAGTCACAAGCCATTGAAAAGAAGCATAATCCGAAATCATAGTAAATTTTTGACCAAGGAGATAATTCCACAATAGGAAAATCTCCCTTTTAATGTCTAGAGTTTCCATCTCAATTACCAAATACCTTCTCTCCCATTCCAGCATTTTCCAGGGTGTTCAGTGCCATTGACTTACTTAGTACTGAGTTAGCACAGCCAGTGTCTGACACATAAATCTGGAGACTTGTGGTCAAAATAGGCATGGACATAAGAGCCTTTAAATGTCAAGAAATGCAGTTTCAGCACTTTGATTCCATACCACCTAGTTAGGGATCCTTTTTTGAGTGAGTGAGTTCAATCAAATTCATAACTCTCTTGGAGAACAGAGGCACAAAGCATCAGTAGTAACCTGCGAGATTGAGAAAGGCTTGTTCCTGCCTTTTTCTTTGCAG
Organism: Erpetoichthys calabaricus; assembly: GCF_900747795.2. Lineage (NCBI taxonomy): Eukaryota > Metazoa > Chordata > Cladistia > Polypteriformes > Polypteridae > Erpetoichthys > Erpetoichthys calabaricus. The sequence goes on along the minus strand of NC_041395.2, from coordinate 167,667,902 downwards.
CCAGGACCAGTCCCAAATGGCAGCAACTTTGAAGCATTGTGGTTTGACCAGGCCCAGACCCACCATGTACCCTAAATATTTGACCTAAGTCAATCCAAAGTAACATTTCGCAGGATTGATGCAGAGAACGGCTTTGTGGATGGACCAAAGCACTGCCAAAACATGACTCATGTGATCCTCCTATGTGCTGAAATAGATATTGACATCATCCAAGTAGGCAGCACTATAGGCTTCATGATGCTCAATTAGACTGTCCAGCAAAAGTTGAAAGGTCGATGGGTCCCGTGTAGCCCAAATGGTAGGGCACGGTATTGCCAGTGTCCACTGGGAGTACTAAACATGTTTATTTCCTTAGCAGACTCTATTAAAGACATTTGCCAATAGCCTTTTCCCATATTGAGAGTGGTCAAATATAGAGATCTACTAAATAACTTGAGGAGATTGTACAAGCATTAAAGTAGGAGACTTGATTCAAGTGGCAGAAATCATTGCAGAAGTGCCAATTACCACCCAGTTTGGCACTAACACAATTGGACCAGACCAGGCACTGTAACACTCTTATCACTCTCAGTTCTAACATTCATTTTTAATTTTCAAGTCTGCTTTAGCCTTCTTCAGCTATAGAATGTGATAAGGTTGGAGCTACGACTACCGGTTTAGTCACAATGTCATGTGCATGGTGGGAAGTTAGACCTGGATTGATATGAACAATATATTTTATAGAAAAGATGGTTGATTCCAGCTGTTTATTTGAGAGGGCTTTAATTCAAATCCACAATTTAAAGTGAAAGAATTAGTAAAGAGCAATCTACCTACACTGGTATCTGACAGATCTTCTGCTCCTAACACAGTTTCATTAAATTCATATGGTAAACCCACTCTTTAGGATAGCAGTTAGACCGAGACACCACATAATCTACCAAACCCCATCTTTCTTTAATTTCATATGGCCCTTGCCATAACTTGGAATTATTACATAACCCTCTACCCTAGCTGAAATTTGCACAGGGAGGCCCCCAGTTGTACAGTTTAGTTTGCACTGTTTTTGCATACTGAATATGTTCTTCCAGCCATGTTCATATTTTCAAAAAGTGATCATACAACTATGCAATTTGTCCAGTTATATCAGCCAAAGGAAATTATTCCCATTCCCAATCTTCCTTTATAATGTCCATGAGTCTACACATGTTCTGTAATAAATTAACTCAAAAGAACAAAACTCCATGAAGGCCTGCAGAACCTCCTAGACAAACAATTCACTAAAACAGAATATCGATAATAGGCATGGGCATAAGAGTAATATATTTTCTTTGTGGAATCCATCAGAGCTGACATTCAAAGCACAGCATATAGTAATATATAGTAATATTGTACCTTTTAATTCACTGCGGGCAAGTAGAATCTATTTTTTTAAATTTTCTCTAATATTTTTTCATTGCTCAAATGAGCCCCTAAAACATGGGCATGAGCCAACTCATAGACCTCTCTCCAAGGAGGGCAAGAAATTAGGACTTGCCAATGCATTTCCCCCAAGCTTGGCTACCTGATATAACAGATCATTATCAATCTTGAAATACAGGCTTTATTGCATGAAACCAGAAGTTTTTGGACTATTTACTGAAATAACTGAATTCTTAGCAAATTTCAGAGAATCACCATCCCGCTGCTCCCAGTTTAATGAAGCAGGCAGTTGCCTATGTTGAAACTGCAGAGAAACTAATGGGTCAAGAAGATACTCCACAAGTAGCTCTTCCTGGCCAGAAACATCAGGCATAGTGATGTGGGACATCCCAGCATTAACATCATTGAAGTCACAGCTCTGGATGGCCACTCCCTTAATTGGTCTCTTTTACACCGTGTGGACATCTTGAGATACTGTAAGTCTCCCATGTCTACCACCAGGCTACACTTTTGTTGAGGCTGTAGAAATATTTTGTTGCTTTTGTTTTGGGACCAGTCCCATCCTAAAATCACAGGGTATGAGAGATATAATAGAATTGCCACCTTCATTACCCAAGTGATACCTTGGAAAGAGATAAGACAGATGATGTTCTGTTTCTGCCAGGTTTTATTTACTAATCATATTGTTGATCTGCATACCATCATATTATTGCAACAAAATTTTCCAACTAGCTACAATAGTACTGTTACTCAAAGAAAGCAGTTGGTGCCCATTTATTATAGAAGTACCTGTACATGATTGAGAAAGCGGGGTAGGCACAGCCATGGTACAGTATCTGTGGCTATGTCTCCATCCACAATCCATTGGCTCATTCAGCCAAGCACATTTGTCCACAATGTAACCAAGCTTGCCACATTTGTAGCAGCAAGGCCGAGGTGATAATTGCTATTTGAAACATGCTCCTAATTCAAACTCCTTGAGCTCTGACTCTGTCTTCGTTGGCTGGACCAAATGAAACTTTGTTTTCTCCTCAGGTTTCTCTGCCTGGAGAACTGCTCTGTGTCGTTTAATCACGTTGACCAATCCTTCCATGTGGGGTGGATAAGATTTTCCACTAACGCGTGGACAAGCTAATTTTAGGATAGCAATTTTACCACCTTATCCACCATGTTTTGCCCAGATCTCAACCATTTCACTAGTTTTCCCCATTGGTCAAATGCTTGACTGTATGTAGGGCACTTAAAGCCAAAGGACCAGTCATGACATTTATGTGCCTCACTATCTGATTTCAGGCCATACCAGGCCAGGATCTCTTTTTTCAGGATTGTGTAATTTTCAGCTGTCTGTTGTTCCACATCACAATATGCCTGTTGCGCCTCACTGGTCAGGAAGGGGACTAATATCTCAGCCCACTCTTCAGCTGGCCAGTTGTATCTGACTGCTCTTCTTTTAAAATTCAACAGGTAAATGTCAATATCATTGTTAAGGCTCAACTGGGCAAGTACCTGTGATGCTTCTAATGCATGCTCTTCCAGTTGCCTGAGGTCTTGTTGAGCGTGCTGCTGCTCCACCCTGCTGACTCTGCCATTGTAAGGTGCAAATGGATGAAACATTAGACAAATGAAGAGCTGGGGTATCAGCCAGTGGTCCAGTTTCATTTTTGGTTGTCTGACAAAGCAAGATACATTGCACTCAAGGGTGCAAAACTGAAATTAAGCAAAAACAGAAAGTAGAAGGTGATGAAAAAGCTCCCTGCCCTCTCTGCTAGATGGTCATAGAATAAACTCTGATCTTCGGTGACTTCAGGATTTATATATTGTCAGCCCAGAAGAGGCAGAATTTTTAGGTGGATGAGGAAATGAGTCTCATGTCATCTGGTTGGTAGGCAGAACTATGAATGAGAAAAGGAAATCTAATAAGTGACAGAGCTCCCAAAGAATCTGGATTATATTGTTGTCTTGCTGATAAAATCACCTACAGCTCCTTTGTAAATTTGGGATTTGTCATCCTTCTAGACAAACCTGTGTTGTCAGGAAATGAAAAAAAGGTGATTCGTCAAAATTCAAAAGGAATATGTGCATCCAAAGCATTACATAATATCCTCAATGGCCCATAAATCCAGCTTAGCATCATTCGGGCTGAAGATATAAATCAAACTGGACATGGCTCCAGTCCTGCAGGGCACAGGGCACACACACACACATACCCACACTCACACTGGACCAGTTTAGGATTTTAAATTAACCAAAAAGACCTTCTTTCACCCTGGTGATATTCTGGGCGGTACATGAAAAAGTAACCTTGGGCACAGTAGAGGCATCACTATGATTTTAGCAACAGCCAAATATAGTCAGGTAAAGCTAGTGAGAAGACCCTGTGCATGTTTTATTGGAAGTCACTACCCTGAATGGTCACTCCCTTAACTGGTCTCTTCTACACTGTAGTTTATTTACAGTAAGTTATCTGTGTGTGTTCTGGGGACAAGACTAAATATTGTCATATTCCCTGGAATAGCGTATCTCAGTTGTGGGGTTGTATGTTCATTCAAGCTCCTTCAGGTTTACGTGTTATAGGTTTGTGGAACAATATCACATTGTGCATGCTCCAGCAAAATTCACAATTGATCAATTACTGAAAAAGGATTCTGAAACCAAGAAGTCAGTGTGAAAACAACAGTTGGGTATGTCACAAATATCATGTCACTGTGTACCCCATGATTTGCAGGATAGTTTCATTCATGTGCCTCTCAGTAAAACTTTGAAGCCAATGAAAGTTCACTGTGGAAGCAAAACAATTTGATATGTCTTCACATTTTTAGAAAATGTAGTGTCAGGTGATTTATGTGTCCTATAACATTTTTCCTTTGCTTAGTTGCCCATTGTCTCTGCACAGGGCCAGATTAAGACAATGTGAGGAGGTCCTAAATTATGAGAAGCTGTAGAAGCCATATTTGACAAGACTGTATAACAACTAATCCTGGCAAGAATACCACATAGATCTATAGAACAAAAAACATGCAGGTGGAAGGGTTGCTCCAGTAGAAATTTAAAAATATTCAATTCGTTATTTAGTTTCAAAAAATTAATTAATAGACAAATAATACTGCAAATTCATTCCACTGCGGTGGGTTGGCACCCTGCCCAGGATTGTTTCCTGCCTTGTGCCCTGTGTTAGCTGGGATTGGCTCCAGCAGACCCCCGTGACCCTGTGTTTGGATTCAGCGGGTTGGGAAATGGATGGAAATTCATTCCAAGTGACTAAATATATTTAGTTCATAGAAGTAAACTACTTTGTAATTTCCATAAAATGAAATATAATTTGCAAAATTTAACATGATTAATAATGATAAAGCATAATAAATCAGTTAGTTTACAACATTTTCTTCCTTGCATTTTGAAGTATTAAGGTATGTTATATATACATGTGAGTTGTATTGCACTTATTCCTTTGAAACAAAGGCGAGACTCCATGCAGAAATAAAGTAATTTTAATCAATGAATAAGGGAAATGTGAGTCATAGAAAAGGGCTTAATCTATAGAGACTTTCAGATATGCCACCGTAGTCTAAATTTTAAAATTTATAAAAATCTGGGGTTTTGAGAGTCCCCTTCAGACTGTGAGGCCTCATGCTTTCAACAACAACAACAACAACATTTATTTATATAGCACATTTTCATACAAAAAGTAGCTCAAAGTGCTTTACATAATGAAGAAAAGAAGAATAAAAGACAAAAAAGAAATTAAAATAAGACAACCTTAGTTAACATAATAAGGAGTAAGGTCCGATGGCCAGGGTATATTTCGCACGTATAGCTTGCTATGTCCTGCAGTACTCATTGCCCTGCTATACTCCCTAATGTAAATTGTCAAGTGTAGTGAGTGAATGCTAAATTTGTCATCTGTCTTTGTAGAGTGCATGCTAAATAGACTATTATGGAAATTAAATTTTGCAGTAGGTTAGCTTAGAATTTCTCACTTGTTTAATCTTCCTCCTTGAACTAATGGTGGTACACAATGGATCCAGGAGTTCACTTCAAAGAAAAAGCATTTTCCTTTCCTGATAATACCTTTCTGCTTGAATTTCACAGACTTTACTAAACACTATTTCTTTTTGAATCATCTTATATTCTTGTCATTTGTTGTGCATATAGAGACAGAAAAGGCCAGCATGCAAGAAACTGAGTTTTATTTTGTCAAAAAATATGCTTGTGCTCTATCAGCTATGTTCAATATTCTTACTCAAGTGTTTCTATCTTTTTGGCTACTACATGAATATATTCAGTTCACATACACATAAAAAATAATATTGTAAGTGAGAATTTATACAGTAAATGAAAGAAGACAATCCCCATCTACTCTTTATTTTCTACTCCAGCTCCCAATAGAAATTTGACAGATTCCATGACACTATGAATGAACCTTAAGAATTTTCAAAATAACAAGATAACCTGCATGAAGAATAACATAAAATTGTAACAGAAAAAAAGGACTGAGCTCTTGCTTAACAAATTTATGATGAAAAGGTCTCACTTGATTGCAACAACTTATACTGTCCTTTTTCGGTAAAAAATTGAAAAGAAAACAATGATAAACTGAGAGTGAGAGTACCTGGTTAATAATCTTCATAAAAATGAATCATGAATAATATAAAAACAAATGCCACTCCTTAGCCAAACTGATACAATATTTAACAAAGCATTTGAAAAGAGGAGTTCACTGAGTTCAAAGTACACAACCATGATGAAATATGAAAGATATAACAGTGTAAAACAGATGGAAAAAGTGTAGAAAGGCACATTGTACAATTTATTATGTACAGTTCCCTGAGTGAAAATGTGAACAAATTGTTCCAGCTTTAGTGCCCCATAGTAGCTTGTGAAGAAACATTGGGGTAAGACCTCCTCAGAACATTCCTTCTTTTATTCTCATTATTTTTTCATTTTTTATTTTACAGAAAATATAAAATATATTTTTTGAAAATATTGAAATTGCATGTTATATTAAACCTAAGTCACATTCATTCTCACAAAGTCTCAGACTGGGCATCATCAAGTGAGTTCACATACTATTTGGCATCACTGACTCTGGGGCATTTGGCAACACCATTTTCACAAGGTTGACAACCAAAGATTATGCCTTGATTAACTAAGTGAACAGCTAGAGATATTCACAACTTTTTGAAGGATGGCTTTATCTTTATTGGCAGAGCGGGTTTGGGTATCAGGAGGTTGCTGAAAAGGGATTTGTATTGCTCCTGATATCTTTGTGAAAGAACAAAGGTCCAAGTCTTTAGAGTCCTTTTGCTTCCTGTCTTGCTATATGGTTGTGAGACATGGACGTTATCCAGTGACCAGAAACGAAGACTGAACTCCTTCGGTACTGTGTCTCTTCGGAGAATTCTTGGGTACTGCTGGTTTGACTTTGTGTTGAATGAGCAGTTGCTCATGGAGTCCCAAATGAGGCACATCACCTGCATTGTGAGGTAAGCATCAATTACAGCACTATGGACATGTTGTGTGATTCCCTGGATTCTCATTGTTGAGGCCCCAAGTGGCTGGACCAGGCCAAGGGGAACCCCACGTAACACCTAGCTGTGGCAAATAGATCATCATTTCTGAGGGATAGGGACTGGACCACATGTCTACTTGGGGAGTTGCCAACCAGGATCCCAGGCTGTTTCACTGTGTGGTAGGTGAGGAAGTGCGCTGTACCAGTGTATGCTCCCCAAGCTGACATGACCTGACTGCTTTATCTCAACCACTGTGTTTACATCTATGGTGAAATCTTAAGAACATGAGTGCAGCAAAAAAACAGGCAAGACAGACTCCATCCCATTGCAGAGTGGAAAGAGAAGCTAAACTAAACCAGTTTTTTGTTTGGTAAATGTGTTTATGCAAACAATAGGAAGGTTTTCCTCACAAACAGAACCATAGACAAATGGAATAAAGTTGCCAGGTATTGTGGTGGACAGTAGGTCAATAAGGAACTTCAAAGTTAGACTTGATGTAATTTTGGAAGAATTACCATATATACTTGCGTTTAAGTTCTCCCATGTATAAGTCGGGCTTAATTTTACCATATAATTTCCAGTATTTTATAATGTTGGTCGTATGCGTCGAATGCAGAAAACTCCTGCTATTGCTCCACCTGAGAGAGTAACCACAGAGCACACTGACTTTTTTCTATGTATTATGCCACGTGACCACATGGTAATACCCAAACTATTCCGAAGCAATGTTTGCACTGTTTTGTGTTTTTTGCATATCACACCCTCATACACCTTTATCATAAGAAGCATCCCTTATCTATGATGAAGCATTCGATCAGAAGAAAATATGAAGCTGGTTTTAAATTAAAAGTCATTGAAATAGCGAAAGAAATTGGTAACTGTGCTGCTGCAACAAAATTCAATGTGTCTGAGAAACTGATGCGAGATTGGAGGAAGCAAGAATATGTAAAAAAAAAATTAGGTGTCGCATTTTTGAATGGGCGTATAAGTTGGGGTCTGATTTTATGATCGATTTTTTGGGTTTCAAGACCCGACTTATACGCAAGTATATACGGTGAGTGGATAGGACTGGCAAGCTTTGCTGGGATGAATGGCCCAGTATCGTCTAGATTGTTCTAATGTCTGTCTAATGCTGATTACTACAGACTAACTAACATGTAGCACGTTGAGTGTTTAATCTTTCAGCTATTCTTTATATTATACCTGTATATTATAATAATTAGTGACTGGATTATCGCAACCCTTTGGCCAATATCTCCTCTCGTTTAAAGTACAATTTGAGAGTCAGCAGTATTTAAACACATTTTAAAACACATTAACACAAAACACAGTTTGTACTTCTATTGAGATTTTTGTAATAAAACAGCTTTGACTCCTATTCCCATTTCAGATGGAAAACAAATCCTGTGTTTCTTATATAAATGTGTTGTAAAAGATAAGACTGACAAAGATAAAGAGTTGGGGCACCACATTGGTGACCCCATATAACTGACTGAGACATTTTCTTAGACGAGTGTTCTCTTAATGAACAAGATGGCTGGTTTCCTGGGTAAGTGGTCATGTAGCAGGAAGAGGCGAGTCCAGGTGGAAGGACAACAGAAGTGATGTCCGCGATGGAGTGGCTGTCAATTTTCCATTCTAAAGAGTGAGGAGAAGAGAAGGCATTAGAAAATAGTGCCAACCCCTGGCCCAGTGAGAAATTACCATCACCAAACCCCTTAAACTGTCTTCTATGTGCACACACATGACATCATGTTGATTTTATGAGAAAATGGGAGTAATAAACATTATTAGGAAATCTCCAATAACAGCTATAGTCACCTCTGTGTGCCATCCTAACATGGAGCATAGACCAAATATGTATCAAAAACATAAAAGTATATTTTTATTTTGCAAATTGAAAAAGGGGTAGATTGATAGAATAGAGAGCCCAAAAGTATCAAATGTAGAAAAGAATAAAAAATCTTTTTTCTAGGCTTTACCAAACTAGTTTAAGATCTTTTGTATCAGGAGGGGTCCAGTGTCACAAGCACAGAGCCTTCTGACACTTAGCTCCTTTATAAAGTTACAAGTTTATTTTTTTCTTCTAAAATATAAATATAGCCAAGCCTGCCTGCTGTTATGTTCTCATGTGGTTTACTGAAAAAATTAGATTAATATATGGAAAGATCAGAAGAAGAAACTTTTGTGAGTGATGCAAGTCTAAAGTATTGAAAACAGTTATGCCTGCATATTTTACCTCATTTGATCAATTTCTTCCTATAACCAATCAGTTTTGGTGTTCTGTTTCGTAAAGCAGATTAGCCAGAGGGGACTCAATTACCAAAGCTGAAATTATCTAATAATGTAAAACTCAGACACATGTTTTAACTGACACCAAACAGAGAGAGACTCATCTGAAACCAATTTGATTTATTAATCAGCAACTAGCAACCTAGAGAGCACCTACAGAATAAGTTAACTATGTGCACTCTTAAGAGCTGTTGTGCTTCCATTTTCTTTTCTGTCTCCTATGCATCTTTAGGATTTTGATCGTAAAGATTTTCATAATTGGCAAAGTAAGTATTATACTACCAGAATGCATATGGCATCTCAACTAAATATCTGCACAGAACTGTTATATCTTAGACAGAGTTCCTCCTCTAGTTGGGTTTCTAAGTCTTGTTTTATGTACTTTTTGTTCTTTGTTAAGCCATTTATTTATGTTATGGTTACTTTTGTCAGTTATTCATTGTATTTTCTTTTTCTGTGTTATGTTCTATGTGTTTTGTGGGTATTATCCCAAGAGGTTCTACTCCAAGTCTGTTCCTTTACTTAATGCCTATTTCTGGTGCCTTCACAATTTTTATATTGCCGTCAGAGAAGGGGCGGGCTTTATGGCAGAAGTTGGAACTGACTCATTCTTTGTCCAGCCAATGAGCTTCTGAACTGTGAATGGAAAAGGAGATGGAGTTAATGACAGCATCCCCTCTCTTTGTGATTTCAGCAGGAGAATGATCAAACTTTGTTAACAAGGGCCATTACACAGAAGTACATTTTATCCTTGAAAAGTGTGACTAAGTAAATCCAAATGAAATTAAATTTAAAACTACTATCCCTTTCTCCAATTAGTTTTGTTCTTCTTTTGATCACAAAATCTCTGACTAACATCTTTTCTTTATTTGGTCAAAGCTACAGATTTTTCATTATGCACACTTCTGTCTTTTATAGTTGCCTTTCAATTGTGCCATTGTCATACATGCTCATGACTTTAATCAAGCAAAATGCAGGCTCCCATAGAAAAATGTGGATGTAAAATTGTGACATAATAGCCTAAAACAATGGGTAAAATGTAAAATAAAAAGAAATTATGACAAATTAAAATGAATAACACATGTAAATAAAAACAAAATATTAAATAGTCAACTTTTGACAGGCTGCAGGACTTCTAAAGTGCATTCTTGATCCCATTGTAATTAGAGGAAATACCCCAGAATTAATATTCAAATATACAGTATTTTAAGTAGAAAAGATATTAATGTCATCATAACTGTAAGTTCTTTCAAAAGCTAAAAGACACTTGCTAAAGCAAAATATTTAAATATTGTGAGGAGCTGAGGAATTCATGATAGTTTCTTAAAAAAATAATCTCCATCATGTAGAGCTAAGATCACTCTTCTGAAAATCTCCCAAAATCTAAAGGGCTCCTCTGGGTTGCTCTTCATAGTTGCTCTTCATATTTGAACTCTATGCCACTAACCTCCCATCCCAAAGTTAGAAGTGCCCCATCTTTAAATAATCTCCTCCCTAAATAAACAGATATATCCCAGGCCCATTCCTCCAACCTAAATTTACAAACTCAGAAGACACCTCCTTTGTAGAAGTCCAAATCAAAAATAACAGCCAGTACCATACCCAACAAATGTAGCATTTCAGGAATACAAAAAGCATTGAGGCTTATTCTGTTGGCTGCCATTGTTCAGTCAGCAATTCTACAATACTTGAATCATTTCATGATGGGTATCAACACTAATGCCCCCAAGGAATGCCAGTGGAGGCAGGGAGTGTTTTCTTTCATGTATTATTCAAGCAGTCCATTCTGCTCTGTAAAAGAGGAAGAAGCTTTCTAAGTTTTTATTTTATTTTATTTTTGTCTGACAGGAACAGGAATTTAAAAATCTGTAAAGACACCAGTAGTGCTAAAATTGGTTGGCGGAAGCCTTTCAGTGAGGCAGATCAATAAAAATTGTAAAGGTAAAGCTGTAAAGCTCAGGCGGGCTGGTGCTCGTCCTAATCTGCCTCTAATGTGCCGCCTCCCCTCACCTGTAAATCCCATCAATGCCTCTTCCTCCTTGCATTGTCCAAGTGCTCAGTGAAGCGAGGAATCTCTTCAAGGTCACGTCTATCACAAATCAAATTAACCGAGGCAGCTGAGGAGGAAGACACCCAGCCACTGCTGCACGAGTTTAACATCATGTTTTCAGGTGTGCTCTGCATCCTCAGATGGGACATGTACAAGTGGAAAAATGAACAGACTCAACTGTTTATACCCCACCCCTATTTACTCAGTGAGGTGTTTTTCCATTTTACAGTGAAGAGAATGGTATAATATATGTACAGCACCAATTCATTGACCCTCACATTAACATAAATGGAAGGCAGAGTTTGTTAATGATTCTTCTTCCCCATTGAATCCACCTGTCAACATCTTTCTATGCACTTAAAGAGTTACTTTTCTTTTTATAAAAAAGATGAAGGCATATAGCTTGTTGTTCCCAAAAGTGTCTGAGCAAATACAGCCCCATTATTGCTCAGGTAGTTCAGACTGCACTATAAACACAAGTGCTATCAAATTCCAATTTATTATGCACAACCTGGTATGGCCTAGCATGAGGAACTATGTGTAAAAATATAAAGTCGCTCTATGATGGACTGGCACCCTATCTAGAATCAGCTCCTGTCTTTTGCTTGATGCTACCAGAATGTGACCCTGAACTTAATTAAGGATGTTTAAAAAATGATACATCTGTGGTTTAACATTTCAACTCGCTAATGTTAAATTGGGCCCATATGTGAAAAGGATGAATTTCCACTACAGATCCAGTACTTGACAAGAGTTCTGTGGATCTTCACCCTCAAAAATATGAAGCAAACGTTAGCTGCCTACAAGTCACTATAGAATAAATAGAAAATGAGCAAATGTAGCTGGTTAAGAAAACGTATCTAAAAGGATTGGAATGTTTTGTCCTCCATTGTAGATGCATTATGTATTATACTTCTTTTCCATTAGAATTTACTCTTAATGAAATAATTAAAAAACAAGAATGAATTCATGGTGAAATTAACTGCAGCTATGTAGCATGACAACAGCCATTCCCTTTTTTTGTCCTTTTTGGTTATGCTGTTTTTGCTTTCCTGCCCAGCCTGCTTGAGAGGCAGCAGCTCAAGTCTCAGTGATGGGTGGTGCTGACTTATCAGTCTGACGCGCCTCCTATCAGCCAGCAGGAGAGAGAACAAACTGGCTCAGCTTACATCCTGCAGGTATCCAAGCATTTCTAAACACACACCAGCACGTCACCTTCCTCCAGGCTAGGAATTCAATTGTTTTGTCTTTTTGGTTGTTTCTGTTTTTTTAAACTCCTTTGGATACTTGAAGATGAGATTTCATTAAACAGACAGGGTTTTGTATGGAGTCGGTATCTAAAGGGAGCTAAGAATACAAAATTCTTGTTTTTCAAACTGAAAAAAAGCTATGTGATTCCTGCATATCTAGCCACCCTCTGTGCCTAAAGAGTCAGAAGGAAGTACACAAGATAAGGCACATTTTGGAATTTCCATGCATATTTGTGTGAGTAGCACAGTGGTTAGTGATGTTGCATCACAGAGTTCAAATTGTGGTCTGATCAATATGTGTGTGGAGTTTTCACATTCATCTCATAGCTATGTGAGTATTTATCCAGGTACAGTAGAACCTCTGGTCACGAACGTTTCTGAACACTTACAAATCGGGTTACGATCAAAAACACTGGTGGCCAGTTTCCCTATGCACATTCATAAGCGCCAATGATTTTCCATTCTCTGTTTCCCATATTCTTTTGTTTGCATATACAGGACTTAACAAAGCAGCTGATGTTGCAAAAGGTGTTATAATGTTAACCAAGCAGAGGGCTCAAGTGCTGGAAGAGGTGGAAAAACTGTTGCTAGAGCGGTTGAACGAGAAGCCACTTGCAGGGGATAGCGTAAGCAAGGCGATCATATTTGAGAAAGCCAGGAAGATTCATGGCGATTTAGTGAAAAAAAATCCTTCTTCAAGTGGCGAAGGTGAGGAATTTAAAGCTAGTAGAGGATGGTTTAAAAAGTTTTGCAAGAGAAGTGGCATTTAATTTTTTTTTCCCTGCGCTTAAAACTCATAAAAAAAAGTGTTTACAGCTAGCGGTACGTAAGGGTGTAGCAAAGACTCTTACAATGTTAGTTCTCTCTGTTGTTCAAGGTTTTCTTAGTGTTATTCAATGTTTTTACATTTAGTTTATTATTACACTGTGTATTCTATGGTATAATTAACTATTTTTGTGTTTAAAAAAATATACTTACATACAGTTTGTACAGTCTGGAACGGATTAATTGTATTTACATACAATCTTATGGGAAAATTACGTTCGAGTCACGACCAAATCAGGTCGCGTCCAGAGTTTTGGAACGAATTACGGTCATGACCAGAAGTACCACTGTATTATGGACTTCCTCTTAAATCTAAAAGATGAATACTTTAGTTGAATGGCACCACTAATTTGGTCATGTATGGTTGAATGACCATAAAAGTGACCTGTAAAGGGCATCCCATCCAGAATTTATTCCTCTTTTCCACCCAATGCTGCTGAAAATGACTCTGATGCACAAGACCCTGACGTAGACTAAACTGTTTCAGTAATGAAACAAACATATAACCATGTCTAACATAGTGACACAGAATTTAGCACTCTGTCCCAGGGCTCCAAATTCCTGTGTTCAAAGCTTTGCCTGTGGAATTTGTATGTTCTCCCTGTGTCCAAATGGATTTTTTGGTATAGACATGGCCCATTGATTGATTAATTACTTTTTTTTTCCAGTGCTCTGTCAGCACTGACTTCTTCTCCTCCTAAACCCGAATTGAAACATGAATTTTCAGGCAATGAATTGGGTGCATAAATGAAAAGATTAAAATATATGGATATGTAAAATCAGTATGATTGCATACAAAAAAAAATCTAGTGCAATGTAATTATTCCACAATTCTTGCATTCTGGCAGAGATCTCAGGGTTACTGTAGAATTATACAGAAAAGAGTAGGAAATGACAGTGTGTCAGTACGTTTAGACATCACCCAGGGGACTAGATGGTGTGCTTGAGTTACAGTTGCTTCACATTCCTCATCTTCATTGTGAAAGGATCTGGCATATTCCAGGATATCATATATGAGATTCTAGGACCACTGATTCATGCCATTCTGTTCCCGTATTTGTGAAGGATTTCATTTAAAGTGTATAAACATTTTCCAAGGTCTTGCCATCTTTTGTGTGGCCTAAATGGGAAGACTATCATGGTGCTAGCAAATCTTTATAATATCCAGCTTGTGAGCATAAATCAAGAGATTGCCCAATATATTGGTGTTGAGGTAAAAATACAGCAACCATAGTATTAGACAGTGGTAGTGAAGCAGAAGCTAAGTCGTTGAACATAGCTTTACCTGTCTACATTTGTATCTGTATCTCTGGTCAGTAGTGTATGGTATTCACTGAATAAATGAGACTGTGAGTATACATAACAGAGTTTGACATACAGTTTTGGGGGGATGTCTGATAGGATGAGGAACATTGAAGTCGAGGAGGACTTTGAAGTAGGACCTCTTTTGGTCTAGATCAAGATGATCCTAATGAATTCCTTTCGTCAGCTCACTTACTGTAAGATGTGTGCCTGGTACATTTTACATCTTTGGGTAGCCAGCTTTGAAGTGGTTATAGTTTTCAGTTGACCAGGGAATGGCTGAAAAATCCAGGAGGAGATGAAGACTTATGTATGGGATGTTTAATCTGTACAACCTGTCACACGCAAGCGCATAGGGAGCAGCTTAAGGACCCAACGTGCACCACGACAAGTCGTGCCAAGGGACAACTGCGGGGTACTAACCTCTCTTTCTTTGTTTTCTCATAAAAACAAAGACGCCTAAAGAAACCAGTCGCTTCCGGGTTCCTTTCTACCCTCTGGTCCCCTCATAATGACGTAATTTTCCCATCCACCACCATGATTTCTCCCCAGCATCCCATCGCTTCACTTCCGTTCCCACTTCCTAAATTGTCCGCCTGCCAACCCTCATATGTCTGATGTATGGTATCACAACCTGTCTGACCTATTTTTTGCCTGACAGTATACGGGGACAGAACCTCCAAACCTTTATTATTGTTTGTCTTCTCTTTACAAACCACAAATACACACAATGAGAAGTCACAGAAATAACTGTGTACCAGTGAAATTATGTGTATAAGGAAAAAGTAAAATGGTTGAAAAAGTAAAATTGAGGTAAGTAAGGACAGAGGATCCTGGTTTTATTCTGATATTTGACAATCATAGAATAGCACTATATTAGGCTGTTGTGTCTGCAAAATAAAACTTATTGTAAAGGTAAGATCAGATAAGAGAGTGACATGTGAAACTACATAAATAAAAGTTGGAGACCGAGGAGCAAAAGCACAGTCAAATTTGAAGTTAAAAACAACCACCAAGTTCAGCAGGAACAGGTTTCAGGAAAACAGCAAGGAGTAGAAGTCCCATACATGACATGAAGTTAATAGAAGGAATTTGTTGCAAGTTTAATTTGACAAGGAGAAGAAGAAGAAGAAAAAAGCTTGTGACAGGCAAATATTTTTACAGCACAGTGACCCCAAGACCAGGATGATTATCCAGGAACAACTGAAAAAAAAGAGGCAAACACTTATGTTCCTATTATCCTTGCTACTCCACCATGTCTCATGAGCAGTTATCTTAATGGATATCAAAGAGGCGTCCAAATACTTAATGATACCCTGGAGTGCTTAGTGAAATATTTAGGTTTTGCTTGTAAAATGATGGCGATTTGTAGGGAGATTAACTATCTGAGCTAACATTTTCCATTCTAATTTACAAATAACTATACTATGTCTAACTAATTGACATCAATAGTGATGAGCAAAACAACAGAATTTCGTTTTGCAAAATTGGCCCTAAAATTAATTTTGCATCCCATTTCACAATTGGCAAAACTCACTAAATTTGAGTATTGAAAGTTTTTATGAGGTAGAATACAAGGGTATTTGTCTGTAATGGATATTTTGCAACAAAGACTTTTGTCTTCATCTTCGGCTGCACTCCTGCACCACCTCAATCTTCTACATTGCCTGCCATGTTGCCCACATGGTCTCATGTGCCTCTTTCACTGCCCGTCTGCACATTCACACCGCCAGTTCTACTTCACATCAATCATTAGTTGTCAGAGATACCTCCATCAACACTCCATTTTCTCAAATCCATAAGCCATTCCAAGTTAGGTTTCACCCAGGACCTCAAAGGAGATGTAAATCATTAATGGTTACAGAAGGCTTAATGATAAAGGAGCACCAGGAGTAGTAGAAGTGAATGATGCACTGCTATCAGATGTACAGTATGTGATGTCTGTCACTCTCATTTATGATGATACTGCAGCACAAACAGACTCAAAGGAATGAAAGTAATGGCAGTAATGTCTGTGAAAAGATGAACTGTAAAACATTAATTCAATCAAAATGGTGTGGCACATAAAATATGCATTCAAACTAAACGGTGTGACTGGTTCCCTATCCGGGTATTGCTTATGCCCTGAACCCAATGATAGCTGGGATAGGATTAGCTGTCCAATGACCCTGCCCTGGATAAGCAGGGTAAGACAACATGGATGGACATCATACATGGTCAAAAGGTGAAGAAAACTGCAGTTAAGTGAGTTGTTAGGAGGTGTCATTTTCAGTCCTCAGTACACAGTTCACCCAAAACAGTATGACACTAACACCACTTCTCAGAACCACAGATGAGGCAGCACAGTGCCCAACGTCCTCTGTAAATTTAAATAAATAATTAAAGTAAGTTAACATTACTATCTAATTGGAAATAGTAAACATGCCATATTTGAAAATGGCTGCAGTGTTTTAATACATAGTGTACTAAATACGAGGGAGAATCAAAAAGTAAAGGTAAATTAACCTTTAACACCAGTAACTGTAAACAAATGAACATAGCAGGTATATCACTTCACCACATAGTCTACCTACTGGTCGATGCACTTCATAAGTTGTTCCACTAACTTCTTCATTCCTTGGAAGTAGAAGCTTTTCAGCTATTCCTGAATCCATGTCCTCATGTTGTCACTGAGCAATCAAACTGTTTTTTGATAGCATTTTTCTTCTTTTGCCTTGAATTGGAGGTTTCAGTTTCTCTCTGAGCATAGCACAGTATGCTGCACTGGTCACTGTTCGTCCATGTTCCTGAAAATGTACCTGAATAGCACCCGTCATGTTCCAAAACAAGGTCATCATAATCTTATTGGAGGAAGGCTGTTGTTTGAATTTTTTCTTAACTGGAGATGACGTTTTTCCCATGGCATGCTTTGTCTTTTTGCTTTCTGGGTCACAGTGATGGATCCACGTCTCATCCATTAGGAAAATCTGCTCCAAAACACTCAGATCTTCTTCATAATGTTTTCTTGAATTGGGTCGTAACCTCCATGTGCTATTGCTTGTGCAGATCATTAAGCTGTTTGGGTACCCATCTTGCACAAACATTACAGTACCCAAAGTCATCATACACTGTGGCATGTGCAGATCCATAGCTAATATCCAAATGTACAGCAACAGTAGAAAATGTAATCTACTGGTCTTCTCTGATGAAGATTTTCATTGTGTTGATTTGGGCTTATGTGCGCAGTGTTGATGGTCTACTAGATCAAGCTTCAGCAGTTAGACTTGTTCTTCCTGCTTCTGTTGAGTCACCCTTTTTCATTTCTGCACTGAGCCAACACTATTCAAACTTTTTAGCAAGTTGTTCCCAAAGTTGACCCCATGAGACTAGTCTCCTATAGACTAATGACAGTAGTTTAATGCCAGCAGCAGACAATGAACACAAACATATGCAGTGGATACAAAACCAAATATAAAATACATCCTGAGATAATATTTACAAGACAGCCTTGTAGTTTTCAGTGCTAATGGCTGTAAAGTAACCTTTAAAGCTTAGTGTATCTGAATTTGGTGGTACTAAGGCTCCTGTACCATTTATTAGAAAGGATGGAGGGAAAAAGTCACTGTGCAGGATGACTGAGATCTTCAATAATACTGATTGCCTCTAGAAAACAGGCAAGTGTTAATTTCAAAGAAGTGTGGGGAGAAAGCGTTTCCACATTCTCTACAGCAGCATTTGTTGAGTCATGAGAAGGATGAGTTGACACACCAGAGACACTGCAGTTCCACCCTTCATCCCCCTCCCCCGTTAAATGTTGTAATAGAGTTGTTGTGTAGGTTTGGTGGTCTGCACCATAGTCTTCACAGCATTGAACCTGTCACCATTCTATTAAAAATTGCCTTCTGTCTATGTACTTGTATAAAATGACTGTGTCACTCATTCACCCAAAGCAACATGTATGTTACAGGTTGGATCCCTACTGTTCTGTTTCCACTTCCTACTTTCAATTAGAAAATCGGTAAAATAAAAAAAAAAAGTTGTAAATGTTATGCCAAGGACGATAAGCACTAGTACACGCTTGTTAGCGAGCCTCTAAGTGGTTCGATTTGCGAAAAGACATGTAGAATTAGTATGTGGTGAGCAGAATCGCTTCACACTTGACTAATCACTGGCAAATGCTGGAAAGTGGAAAGGGTCGCTAGCGCAGATTAAAGGGGTCTCTTTTGTTTACTCAGAGGAGATAATTTCCCATCTCCAGGACAACAAGAGGTTAAGAAAGCTACGAATTACTCAAGTGTGTCTGTCTCAATTCCCTCACTGTACTTTCTCCAACAATAACTCGCGATCAACAAGATCAGAAGCTTTTGATAAGTCTGTAAATACAGCTGAGGTTGCCAACACCGTTACCCCTTGCCAACAAGAAGTCATTACGGGCTTTTGTTCACACGGTCACGCTGGGCTGCTTTGCTCTGAAACAAGATTGGCAAGGCTCTGAGAATATTGTTTTTTGAAAAATCTGTCAATACTCTTGCTGTGTGAGATTCATGTGCAGTTTCAGAATAACAGCAAAATGACAGCAACACCTGTACCCTCGAACTCAAATGGCATTCTTGATGTTGTTTTTTGTTTTTTCAGCATGATGTCACTGTGGCTATTGATGCATGGTTACAACACATTTATTTGTTTGAAGCAGCAACCACACATGTAACATAATCAATTGTTTTCTTTATTTAAGCTGTGCTAATCATGCTTTTCCCTTAGTGGGTGACAGGCTGTACACTTCACGGCCAGGGTCCTCAGATGCTGAACATGGAACCCCTCAGCCAGGTTATAGATTGCAATCACACACTGTTCTCAACTTGGAAGACCATGTAAGTATGTGCTTGGCACAAAATATATTGGGATAAAATGTCACTTATAAAAATAATCAGAAAGTATTAAGCACTTTTAAGAATACAGTACTTGAAAATTTGGTGCAAATATAATTTATAACATAATATCTTTCTAATTAAAATGTTTAAATGTATGTGGGGTGACAGACATTTGGCAAGAGGTTTCCATGGGTCAAGGCTCCATTAAGAAGCCTCCTGACTGCTGTAAATGGTAAAATAGGTCTTTCCTGCAATAACCAGCATGAGAACAAGGGCAAATGCATAATGACATGTCCTGTATGAGTGCTGGATATGCCGTATAAGTAATATGGTGTAGTAGATAGATAGACACCGGACTTCAAAATCATAAGGCTTCACACCTCTGCATCACTGCCTGGCCCTGAAGAAGTCACATTATAAGCCTGTGTAAGTCACTGTGGATCTGTTAGAGTTTACCCATGGTTAATATTTTTGTTGTCTTTTGAATATTGTGTTATTGGTTTTGTCTTTACTATGTCATATTATGTTTTTTATAAATATTTTGTTAATTTATTATTTTGCTATTCTGTATTATATTAGTCATGGATGTTTCAGTTTTAATTATCTTTCCTGCTTCCATAAAGTGGAGGCCAAGAAGACTTGGATTGACCTCAGCTTTGTAAAAGGAGATAAGCTTCAGCATTGTGGTTTGTTATTCTTTGTGTATTTCCTTTCTGGATTTTGCCCCCTTCTCTTATTTGAGGTATTGTCTTTGTTTTGTGTTATTAATTTGACATAATATGACACAAATTAAATTGTGTTATTCCTTCAAGGCATCCACCATCATTCCTGTCCCAAAGAAACTGGTGGTCTCCTGTCTGAACGACTATCACCCGGTTGCACTGACATCGGTCATTATGAAGTGCTTCGAGAAACTGGTCAAAGGTTACATCTGCTCCTCCCTCCCTGACACGCTGGATCCTCTCCAATTTGCTTACAGAGCAAACAGATCTACAGAGGATGCCATTGCGCTAACAATAAACACTGCCCTCACCCACCTGGAAAGAGGGAATACATATGTAAGAATGCTGTTCATAGATTACAGCTCGGCATTCAACACCATCATCCCCTCAAAACTTGTCTTGAAGCTTGACGACCTTGGGTTGGGGACGACCATCTACAGATGGATTTTCTCTTTCCTTACAAACAGGCCCCAGGTGGTGAGAGTCGGAAAACACACGTTCTCATCACTCATTTTAAACACAGGAGCGCTGCAGGGCTGTGTGCTTAGCTCCCTCTTGTATTCCTTGTTCACCCACGAATGTGTTGCAAAACACGGCACAAACACCATCATCAAGTTTGCAGACGACACAACCATCACAGGCCTTATCACTGACAACGATGAGACGGCCTACAGAGAGGAGGTGCTGGCATTGAGTAATTGGTGCCTGGATAACAACTTGTCTCTTAACGTCAGCAAAACCAAGGAGATGATCGTGGACTATCAGAAACAGCAAGGCAGAGAACACCAGGCCATCTACATCAGCGGCATAGAAGTTAAAAGAGTTAACAGCTTCAAGTTCCTCAGAGTAAACATCACCAAGGATCTCTCGTGGACCCTTCACATAGACACTGTGGTTAAGAAAGCTCGCCAGCGGCTCTACTTCCTGAAGAGGCTGAGGAAGTTTGGCATGAATGCCAACATCACCTCAAACTTTTACAGGAGTGTGGTCAAGAGTCTGCTGACGGGCTGCATTACCGTCTGGTATGGGAGCTGCTCTGCCAGCAGCCGGAAATCACTACAGAGAGTGGTGAAGGCAGCAGAGCACATCACGGGCAAGACTCTTCCTGCCATTGAAGACATTTACCTCCATCGGTGCTTGCGTAAGACAAGCAGCATCATAAAGGACCACAGCCATCCAGCACACCAGCTGTTCTCCTTGTTTCCATCTGACAGACGATACAGGAGTCTGGCTGCTCGGACTACAAGACTTAAGAACAGTTTTTACCACCAGGCCATTCAACTCCTCAACAGCAACACCTGAACACTTACATACACTTACATTACACCTACATTGCATTACATCTACATTGCAATACTCACACACAAACTGTACCTGCACACACTCTGAATACTGACTGGAACATGCATCTGCACTTTATAGAATATGCATCTGTACTCATAAAACATTATCTGTGCAATAACTGTCATTTGTACTTGCTGCTCATTCAACTCATATTGCTCTATAACTTCTTTTAAAACGTACATATTTTATTTTATATGGCTTGTCTATTTTTAACTTGTAATTTTTTTAAATTATTTTTTTAGCTTTATTAGATCTAAGCTGAGTGACTTGTTTTTCTCGTCATACACATTTCATTGTATGTTGACCCTGTGTTAACCTATATATGACAACTAAACCTAAACCTAACCTTATTAGATTTGTTTGCTGCAGGTTTTGCTTTAAAACCTAACTTTTTACTCATTCTTCTCTGCTTTGTCTTGTGCTCCTTAATTTTTGTATTCTTTAAATACCTCGATTGTATTTCTTTTACTTTAAAAGCTTATGCTCTATATTGGACCCTTGAAGGTCAAAAGCTGCCTACTGAATTTCGTGTTAGGCTGCCTGTGGTGAGGCTTTTACCTGCGGGAGCCACATTTAGGTGAAGAACTGGTCTGGCTTGTGGTTTTTTGAGGTCTGAGAAGACGAGAAGCAAGCTGGGAAATGCTAGAGATGACAAAACACTCTGGGAGTTAGACAACACATGTTCCTAATGTTCTTCTACTAGTGCAGTGGTAGGCAATGTCGGTCCTGGAGAGTCACAGTGGGTGCAAGTTTTTGTTCCAACCCAGTTTCTTAATGAGCAGTCAATTATTGCTGATGAAGCACTTATTGCTTAAGTGATAGTTTGATGCTTCATTTTAGTGGTCTCGCTTGTTAAGTTCCAATCTTAAACAGCTGCATTCAGTGTGTTAATTGCTCCTTATTAGCAATAAGACGCAAATGACAAAGCGATCAGCAGTTCTCCATCCAACATGTTTCCATTTACACCTTTTTGGATTCATCATGCACTATCTGGTTTAATAAAACACTTAAAGAAAAATGTGACAGACTGAAAATGATCCATTTTGGTCTTCAAGTCATTTGGATCATATCCTTTGAAAGCAAAACAATCTACGATATTAGAACCCAACATTACAGGCCAACAAACCATAAAATTAAATAATGTCTGAGATTGGCAGTCATTAGTTTCTAATGAAACAATTGGGTTGGAACAAAAACCTGCAGCTCCTGCAGCTCTCAAGGACTGACTTTGCCTACCCCTGTACTAGAGCAGAAAGCTTGGGGAGCTGCATCGGAGATCTTGTTCTTTGAATGAAAAAGATGACTCTGGGCAAAGGGGCACCAAGGGCCACTAAAACAAGTTCCAGCTTCCTGTGTCCTGTGTAGATATGAGATTAACTCTGATGCCTGAAGCATTTCAGAGAATGGGGCAGAAATGGATTAGGAAATTGGGTTTAAAACCCCCCTTTAGCCAGTTGTCCAGAGTGCTGAGTTAGAAAGAGAGTGGACAACCACTCAACTGGCCCTTGTAAAGGCAGCCTGAGGTCTCGAGAGAATACGAGAGACAGAAGTTCAAGACAAATTTAGTTGGGCTAGTTTGTTATTTTTAGTCAGTCAGTCATTGTCAAACCCGCTATATCCTAACTACAGGGTCACGTGGGTCTGCTGGAACCAATCCCAGTCAACACAGGGCACAAGGCAGAAAACAAACCCCGGGCAGGGCGCCAACCCACCGCAGGGCACACCCACACACACACTAGGGACAATTTAGGATAGCCAAAGAACCTAACCTGCATGTCTTTGGACTGTGGGAGGAAACCGGAGCACCCGGAGGAAACCCATGCAGACAAGGGGAGAACATGCAAACTCCATGCAGGGAGGACCCGGGAAGCGAACCGCTGCAAGGCAGCAGCGCTACCCACTGCACCACCGCGCCACCCCCATGTTATTTTTACTTTAATTATTTTGTAATTTATATGTTAATTCTGTAATTATCCTTACATGTTGTTATATTTGTGTAATAAAGTTTTTTTTATATTTTATTGCCTCATTTGTGTTTTTTTTGTGCGTATGAAATTATACTAAAAGGACATCCTTCTTCCTAAGTGCTAAGCACATTTAAATTATTTATTATTAACTTTCATATTAAGAATACAATACACATTAACATCTATATATAGTATGATGTACATAAAAATATTTATATGTACACATATTATATGATTTTAGAAGGACAAACAGTCATGCTCTCTGTCTCAGTTCACAGATTTTGCTAATATATCTAGATTGAGATTTCCCAAGGGACACTTCCACCCTTGGCATAGGATAATCATTAGACTGAGAGTTCTTCATCAGACTGAGAGTTATTGTTCTATTTCCTGAAATTCTTATAAAATCTCTAGGTAGAATTGGGCTTTGTGATGAGGACTATTGTACTGAATGAAGAACATGGAAATGCCATCTGGTCAATCCTTGAAGTAGCCCGCTGGTGTTGATGCCAATATGGAAAGCCATGAGGATGGTTATCTCAGTTTTACAATCCAAAATGTCCACTAATTTATATAGTATTGCTATAAACTGGATTAATTAAAACAGCCCTGGAGAGTAGCCTATATGCTTCCTTGAGCATTTTTGCTTGTAACAGAAAAGTACCTGGAAGAAGCTATCAGCTTCATTCTGGGTTTTGGAAGTTACTGTTGCTTGTGGGAAAGTGACATCTGTTGGACAGTAGTGTTTTATCTCCCAGAGCAGAGATATCTCTGTTGACTATTACTAATCTAAAGGGGTTGTGCTGGCATTCTCTCAATTCTTAGAAGTTTGCAGTCTGTCAATTAAAACTTCAATGGTGTCAACCGAGTTGTCTGTCATCTAGGGTGATGATGAGGGATATTACAAGTTTTTTTCCAAGACACAACTTCTTTGTCAAGGATACTTCAAGAGGTTTCTCCTTTATGTGGTATTGAGTGCTGCTTTCTATTTTATTTTTGAACTATGTTTATTAATGTGTACAGGGCTCTGATTGATCATATATTTAAAAATATATTGCATACTCTTGTTGGCACAATACTGAAACCAGATGGGAGCATCTATTTCTGTAAAAGCATTCAAACAAGTAAACAACAGCATGAACTCTTCCCATGGTAACTTCTCACTAGCCCTTTTTGATTTTACCCTGCCTTCTTTTGCTCATTAATCAGCTTGGGCGCTACCCAAATTTAATTATTACTTAAAGAAATATTTTGCATTCAGCCCTTTTATGATTCCCAGGCAATCATTTCACAACCTTTCCATGTGAGCCGCATTCTTGAAAATGATGGGAAAGTACATAGTATGATGGTCTCTTAGATATAAAAGTGGACAAGTGCTCTAGTGGTCTGTAGGCCTATAGCCTCAGTCACTCTTGTTGAGTTATTTTACCTGTTTTATTTTTTCAAAGAAAATATTTAGAAAATGTTCTGCTTAGGCTTAGGTTCAGAAATACCTAAAATAGTGGAACATACAATGGCAAACTGTAGACAGACATCTTCCCGGTTCCTCTCTGTGTGGATAGCACTTTGAGTACTGAGAAAAGCGCTATATAAATGTAATGAATTTATTTATTTATTTTTTTATTTTATCTCAATACAACTAAACAGCAAAATACCTTGAACATAACTATTGGCTCCAGCAGACCCCCGTGACCCTGTAGTTAGGATATAGCGGGTTGGATAATGGATGGATGGATGGATGGACATAGCTGATAGCATTCAGGCACTTAATGGATTAACCTTTGCTTAATTAACAAGTTATCAATTAAGTAATCAAGTTAATATAAAACTGGAAAATGAAATGCAATGGCTAAATAAATAAATATTATCATTAATATCCCATCTAGTAATAATTAATACAGATTATGAAAAACACACCTGGAAAGGTAAAGGGTCAGCAGCCCAGTTATAAAAATAAATGCAATGGGGTGTCCAAACCCAATTTCTGCTTGATATAGATGATGTGAAGGCTTCAAAGAAACAGGAAAGAGGTGTGGGTAAACCCAAGTCATACCATGATAGTGTAGCATTTGAACTCTCATAAGCCCAGTAAGAAGCAGAAATGGATAAAAAAACGTAATATCAAAAGACATTGCCATTGCTGTGAATATGCTACAGATGTTACAGTGTATTTTGTTAGTTTTTCATATTATATAATTATTTGAAAAAACTGTTTTTATTTTTCACATTGTTTCTTGATCACAACAGTATGCTTGAACGTTACCAAGTACATGACCCAGTACTGATATGTGTGCTGCACTAGCATGCTGAAAGCATTTAACATGGAGGTATGGATCATTTTGCATCCGAGAGTTTAGATTTCAAAAGTAAAGCAAACTACAACTTTACTTGTGAACTGAAAGCTCATATAGGAAATGAAACTATGGGTTTCATTTAGGGCTCTTTACAGAGTTACATAGACCTTGATTTTATGACAGCCCTTTTCTGATTTTGACTTTTTGATTTTTTAAAGAACTCTTTGGCTAAAAGATCCCTGTTCTGTCCACTGACCATCCTCTAAGCAATCCTTTGCAGCTTTTTTATCTCCTTGTCAATTGCTATTATGATCCTCTGAAATTTTACAACTGGCTCCTGTAGTCATAACAAAACACACTCTAAAATTTAGTTTAAAATAATTATTTAATTGTACAATACAAGCAAATGAGAAATGAATAACAGAATACAAAAGTATCAAATGAGCAGTCAACATAACATACCCTATCTTCTCCATTGTGCCTGGCTAAACAAGTTCAGGTCTTTTTGTAAACAAAAAGGGTGGCTTGCCCACTTACACATCATTAAAACCACAGTGCCTCATGCTCATGTCACAGCTTTTGTTTCTTCATGCTGTTGGCTCTGGCTACACTACATCCCTGCCATATTAAATCCCAATCTGTTGTACAATACTTCTGGTTAGAAAATGCCCTCTAAAAGTCCTGTAACCATTCTACCTCGTCTCCATCTTGTGGCTACAGATATACCTGCATCCCTGATTACCAGTTTAAAGTTAAAGGACTAGGCACCCTTGGTGAATCTAGTAGTCCCGAGTACTCCAGAAACGTATAATGCCCAAAGACCCTACTGATTCCTTTCCAGTCATGTATTTGCTTACACTCTTCAAACTCTGGTTCCTAACAACAGAACTCCAGTAAGATTTTGGTCATGACCTCAGAGGTAGTCAAGTTTGGTAATTTATACTGCTCATAATCCATTTTAGACAAGGCCCACATAAATCTTGTCTACTGCAAGCGGTCGTAGTTCACCAGATTACAGGACTATACCTTCCAAAAATTTAAGATGGCCTTACAGACAATTTACCCCTCAGTGGCCACAGCTCAAAGTCTACTGGCCAGCTTTAAAAGTGAGACACTAACACCGCCCTCCCCCACTTTAAGCCCAGAAACCACCTTCTCTGCTTTCCCTAAGAGCTCATGATAATGTGTCCCACACTACATTGTGTGGCACAGAAAGGGCCCGGCAGGAACCTTGTGACGATTAAAAATGAAATTAATATTAAAATCCAATCAGAGAAGTCCAGGAGAGCCAGTCTTGTGTGAAATGTCCAATTTCTCACACATTATATCTGCTGCTCAGTCCGTTCAGAGGGGCTGACCTTCCTCACGCGCTCCTTATACTCATTTAGCTGCCATAAATAATGAAAGACATTGAGGGTCGTAACCCCGCTAAGGATGGCTTCCCCTGTCCCACATGTTGATCTAAGTTCTCCCCATTTTTCTTCAGCTAATGTTTGAAAATGGGAGCCTTGACTTTTGGAATTTTTTTAATTGTTAATTCTATCTTTCTGAGGCTGCTCACCTTGAATAGGTAGGTGTCTAGATAGTTGCCTTCATGCAGTTTTCCATTTCACCAGTGTTTCTACATTAGATTTTGGGAATCTTCACTCTAGATGGACAGACCTAAAAGTGGTTTATTGCGAGAAGTTGGAAATGTCTATATTCAGAATGGTGAAGCAATGATCTATAGTGGCAGGGTAAATGTCATACTTTAGACTTGCATCTTAACCTGATGACATCTGGGAATATGTGCTCTAGGGAAGGACCTCCAAATGGACCACTGAATCAGAGATCCAACCTTTGACATTTCATGCTATTGACCAGATCCTAATAAACCAGTCACTTAGTATATTTTTGAGCCTGGGATGCATCCTACAAGCAAAATACAACTGCTAATTTGACTTTCTGAAAAGAAGAGTAGACATTATCCCAGACAGAGAAAGAGGTTGAACTCAAAGAAGGATGTGCTTTCTTCTCATCTGTACTTATACTATGACACAAATGCAGTGTTCCACCAACAAAATTGTTTTCTGCTTTCTGCCCATGGCCACAAAGAAAATAATAATAAACATTAAGATGAAACACAAGAAGAATAATGGAGAGCTTTCATCAATCTTTTATTCTATGGAGATTTTGCCTGGTCCATCTGCATCCAGTAGAGATTAGTGTTTCTAACAACATAGCTATCTGACAGTGCATCAAGCTGGATTCTTACTGTATCTGCCTCTTGCCCAAAGTTCAAATCCCCCAAGGCAGTGACAAGCCATTTAAAACCTTGTCTTGGTATTACTTACAGGTATCTGCCTTGAACTTCATTGATATCCAGTAGGTTGTTAATGGTATCATTCCCAGACTATAGCCCTTAAAAGGCAGGAACAACACCAGGTTACATACAATGAGATGAAAGAGTGGCCCTGAGGTTTATTATTTTTAATTACTCTTTTTTAGTGTGCTGTCATGTCATCTGGACAAAAGATAAAGTAATTTCCCAATCTTTGATGGCACCAGCATAGATCAAGAACAACAGAAAATCTTGATCTCATGACAACCACAGGTTCACCAGCCTCTTTGCCACTGACTATAATCTGACTGGATGGTTAGATTGACCACACTTGGGGGTTCATAGTGAAAAGCACTATATAACCTGAATTGACTATTTGATAAGCCTACCTAGATGCTAGGTGTGAGGAAGAATTATTTACCCTTGTAACAGTCCCATACAGCTCAGATTCACACCGTCAAAGGTACGGTGATTTGTTAATTTTTTTTAGGTGGGAATCCCAGGAAAGCACCCAGCCTTTGTCCGACTCGCACTACTAACACACAGAGACAGGAATAAACAGCAAATCAAATAAGTAACTATGTGGTATAATGAATGAAACAAAAACATAAACAACAAATAAACCGCTAACTCTCCCTTATCCCCACAACAATATTAAATCCTATTTCAACAATAAACATCTAACAATAAACACTAATGACCCAGCAAATAAACAGAATAAAGGGGAATGGTGGAAAAGATGACAAACCAGGGGACAGCCTTCTGTAAACAATGTGATTAACTGACCTACAGGTAGTTCTGGTGCATTAAGGGGTGATGAGATTTGAGGAGCGGTCCCTCTGATGAAGCACGATAACCAATCCAACACTACTCATACAACAGGCAGACACGAGACAGTCCATACATCCTTACAGGTTTGGTGATCCAGGGTAGAAACGATGTTCCACAGATGGTACTGGAGACAAGACAAAAGGGTGGAAACAGTGGGGGTCACTTGCCGCTTAGTCAGCTCCTTTTAAAAGTTCCTGCTAGCCCTTTTTGTCTCCAGCAGCTTCTGCACCCATTGCAGATGTCCAATCAGGGCAATACCCTCTGGGGCATATGGGAAATGGAGTCCATTTATCTGTAGCACTGCTACACCCGTAAGTAGGAGGTGTGCCTTATAGTTTTTCTGAATGAATACCTTTATTAGTCCCTTTATTGCCATAAGGGTTTAATGATTGCTAGATCATGTGGGTAGACAGGGTCAGGTGTAGTGGCTAAGGCATTGAACTTTAAAAGACAGTGCTGCTGGTGCAGTTCAAAATTCCATGTTATTGTTAAACCCTGAGTAAGTCATTTAATGTCCCTGTGCTCCAATTGTAAAAAAATGTGTATAACAGTTATAATGTGCATTGATCTTGTAAGTCACCCTGAATACAAGTGTCAGCCATATAAAAAATAATTGCTGGGGTCTGGTTTCAGATTTTAACATATCCCAGTTTTAGATTTAGGCAGCTCAAAGTGTCAACAGTTGTCATCCCCCCCATGATCAGCACAATATCAAGAATAGGGTGTTTTATAAAGGTCAGACTGATATCATTTTTTACTACATCTCAGTTACAGACGAGCTGTCTTCTTTATTTTTGGGCACAGGAAAAGGCCATGAAGCAATGTCCATGGTGCAACAGGCATGTTTGTACCCCTATTCTATCAAAAAAAGAAGAAAAAAAATACAAAACCTCATCAGTAAAAGATTCCTGGAAGCAGCTGGCATTCAATGGCACACATGCTGCTAGGGCTGGCAAGGGTGAAAGGTGCAGACAAAGCATTTGGCCGGCTGGTCTAAGAAGCAGGGGGAATACGCTTCAGCAAATTATTATTCATCAAGGAAATTAAGCCGTTCCATGTGGCCCCACAATTATATGGTTCAAAACAAAAGAAGAAAAAAAACAACTATTATTGTCCATTAGGGAAGTGGTGGGTGGGAGACCGCTATGGTCTTATGGGAAAATTAATTCAACAGCACAAATTGCAGGCAGTAGTGTGCCACTTTTGCCTATGCAGATACTTATTGCTGCCCTTAGTTTCTTTGTGTCCATTTTGCTGCCAGGAGAAATAGGGAGGTGGGGGGGTTAACCGGCTAAAATGATTTTCCCTTCATGCTTGGCTACACCGAGCACTGGAGACAAGCCGGCCTGCTAACGGGAGGCAGATTACGGATAATCAGGGCTTCACATCCATCTGACCTTTTTTTATTGCAATCGTTTCTCGCCTGCGAAAACAATCAGTTTGGGAAAGAGAAGGCGAGGAATGTCCTGCACCAAGCCTGCCAGAGCGGGGAAGCATCACCATGGCAACCATTCTGGTGAGACCACTGCACA
Organism: Erpetoichthys calabaricus; assembly: GCF_900747795.2. Taxonomy (NCBI): domain Eukaryota; kingdom Metazoa; phylum Chordata; class Cladistia; order Polypteriformes; family Polypteridae; genus Erpetoichthys; species Erpetoichthys calabaricus. Next base: position 167,637,412 of record NC_041395.2, on the reverse strand, counting down.
CAACATGTACTTCTGGGGGGCTGAGTGACATCATGTGATTTTATCAAAAGAGATGTCAAGCATTCCCCAAGTGAAGGTCCAAATGAAACCAAGAATGACCTCCTCTATGGATGTTCAAGCACATCCCAGAGGTGTTCCCTCAAACACTTTAGGGTTACAGAGTATTTAAGTGGCCAAAAAATCTTTATGTTAAATAGCCTGTAGGTAGATCTATAGAACACGGAACAGCTGAAGGCACACACCTAGAAGGATCTGCAGTCTGGATACGGATGTGACTGATTTGGGTGGTGCTTGTTCTGCATTATTGAGATGGAAATATCATAAGTGGGTTAGCTTCTGGAAAGTGGGAAATGTTTGAAGAGACTAATGCATCCTCTCTTTTTACACAATTTCATTGCCACTGTTTATCCTTTTCTAGGCTCTGTGAGAAACACCCATTAGTTCTGACCGCTCACTTTGGTGCAAGTCTGAAAATCTAAACACAAGCTAATTTTGGGATAAAAACAAACTTATGTGTATTATTATTATTTGGTACATCAGCCTTTTTAGCTTGTAAACATTCATGTCTAGTTGCCCCCATCAGCCTACCAACCTTACCCGATGGAATCCTCCAGCGCAGCTCCCTGCCGAGCCTGAGCTTGTAGCCCACTGCTGATGGGATGATTAGCCGATCAGATTGTGTTTTCCTAGACTAAGCAGAATGCACTGTTGAAGCTGATAAAGCGACCTGTTTCTCACAGCAACACGTCCTGTGGTGCTTATCTGCACACCTCCTCACATGCCACAGGTGAGGTGACGGGGGCTGAGGTTGCTACATTCAGAGTTCTGTTTCCACAAAGACTCAGCGGAATGGAAAAGCAAGCAAGCAAGAACACTGTGTAGCTCTCATTGTTGGGCTGTGATTCGGTTTTGCACTTTCCTGGGCACTGAGGTGTGTCTTGTACAGAGAAGGCACTAAATAAGATACATAAGACCTCTCACCACACCAAATCGCACCAGTGAGCCAGAGGCTACAGAGCTTGGGTCAGACTCACTTCAGCAATGGTGGCAAACTGCAGGAACACATTAAATGGCCTATTATTTAATTAATTAAATTTTAAACAATCAATTAATTTAATTTTAAACAATCACCTACTATTATAATCCTCCATAATTAAGTTGGAGTATTGAGAACAATCAATAAACATTGGTCAAATAATCAATCACTCAATCAATTAAAAATCAATAAATTGCTGAATCAATTAATTAATCATTCGGTCTGTGGCACCCGGACGGGGTACATGCCCAGCCGGGATGCCCAGGAGGACCGGAGGAGGGCTTGTGCCTCCTCCAGAACACGAGGGGGCGACCGCCCTGGTTGTATTGGGGGCCACGGGTACAGGGCTTGGAAGCCCAACCCTGTAGGGGCCCGTGATCACCGCCAGGGGCCGCCCCAATGCCTTGGGAGCCCTGGACCTCAGCACTTCCGTCACACCCGGAAGTGCTGGGGGGGAAGAGGAGCAGGGACACCCAGAGTCCTTCCGGTTGCGCAGCCAGCACTTCCGCCACACAGGGGAGTTTCGACGGAAGAGTGTCGGGAAGCACCTGGAGTCCATCCGGGGGTGTATAAAAGGGGCCGCCTCCCTCCATTCAATGGCAAGAGTCGGGTGGAAGAGGACGAAGCTCGATGGAGAGGAGTGGAGGCGGACCAGAGACTGAGAAGGCATTGTGTTGTGTGGCCAGGACTTAATGGGTGATTGGTGCTGCGGCACTGGGTTTTGTGCACCTTGAACTTGTAAATATTGTAAATAAACGTGTGTGTGGTGAAACCATCATGTCTACCTGTCTGTGCCCAGGCTGTTCCCCTCAGGTCAAATAAAGATGCAAGAAATCACACAGTAAATCCCTGCTCAATATAAACAGTCATTCATTTAGATCCTTGTTCAACTGAGTTAATTAATCCATCTCTCAGTCAATCATGAAAGAAATCAAAAAGGTAATAAACAGCGAATCACTGCTGTACTCACTCACTTGATCAGTCAGTCAGCCATGATCTATTTTCAGAATCCCCCTATCCTGACCATGATAGTGAGTTCAGATGATAAATATTTTGCTTTTATTTGGTCTCACAGACAGCAGTAGTCCCACCTATTGATAATTGCAGAACCCCCACCATGTCCCCAAGTAAGACATAAGAGGGTGGAGCAGTGGGTATTCATGGTGCCTTTAGATACTTAGTACATATAAACATTCAAAGAAACCCCAGATAAACTAATTACAAAATAAAGAGTCACATTATTTCCCACATCCTTCTTCCAACAGACTTGCTTGATTCAGTTCAGGGGCCACAAAAGACCATGCCTGACCAAAGTAGTATCAGGCAAAAGGCAGGAATCATCCCTGGGTGGGATATACATTTACAAACATGCTCTCTCAACCACACTGGACCAATTTAAAATAGCCACTTATCCTAACACACATATACAATATTTGGAATATAGGAGTACCTGGAGAAAAACACCTAGGGATATAGGGAGAATATGCAAGCTTCACAAAAGTAATGACCATTTGTACGATGGTCCTGGGACACTGGAGCTGTGAGGCGGCATCCCTAACCACTTTACCACCATGGACTATTTACTGAATTCATGTAATCCAGTTTGAGCAATGTCACATATTTGAAAGGACCTTATATGGACCATTTACAGAAGCCTGGGGCATCAGCTCTTTTATATATTTAAGCAGACTACTAGACCAAATTGAAATGTCCCATACATTAGGCCGGAGTCCTGATTCCAGTCTAGAGAGCAAAGTTCAGCTGCTCCAGTGCTGATTCTTCTTTACAAAACAGAGAGTGTATAAACATTATGCTTGCTCCAAGGAAGGTAAAAACCATGGACAAGAGAAAAATGGATTCATCTTCATTTGTAAGTTCACTCTCATTAGAAAGACATATAAGAGACCTCTTCTGATAGCAACTTGAAATGTGGGGGTCATTTTTAGTGAGGAGTTTAGTGAGAGTTCAAGGTTACAAAGTGCATTAGCCTTGAAAGATTAACTCTTGCTCTCTAGGATAGACATAGTATGCATTAAGATGACTATAACAACTTTAATTGCCCTATGAGAACTACCTTTGTGGTGATATCTGTCAAGTTATAGAAACAGGGAGCACTATAGCCTGGAGCCACAGAAAACCTATTTAGGCCTGTGTCCTGGGGTGAGTCTGCCATCTAGTGAAAAGATCTTGCAGCTGCATGCAAAAAAGCAGACTCAAGCAAGGAGACATACCAGATGTGCTGGAACCACCTCTGGGTCACATTGCACAGGTGGCTGCTTAGTACAGAGTTAGCAAATGGTATGTACCAAAAAGCCAAAACCAGAGACATAGAAGAGACCTGCATGCAAATGTCAGCTAGAAGAACTGGGATCAGAGAGTGGAATATTACACCCTAATGGCCCTCTAAGTCATAAACAACCAGTCAAGGGGGAGAAGTGGTGTTTACAATCACAGATTCCTTAAAATAAATTAGTACTGTACTACATGAGATCCACAGATGTACAGTAACAATGGTCAGCTTGTTCCACTGACTTTAGGGAACCCTCAGCTGGAACTGCTGGACTGGCCTGCATAATGTTCACAGTGTGACAGAAAATTTGGCAGTATAGAATTCACCATGACAGAACATTATGGAATCTTTGGGGTCTATCTCCTCCACTTCAGAAAAAGGATTTATTTAAATAGGAAACTAATGAGGATGAGTAATAGTATAGAGCGGGGAGCAATTTCTGGATATATCCCTTGTTCTGCCCACCTCACCCAAAAAACCTTCCTACAGAGTGACCGTAACTGGAAAAAGAAAATACCAACTAGATCCAGCAGTGGGTGCAGGAAGATCTGTTGAGAGAATTGGACCAAAGAGGCAAGGTGATGCCAGTTCTTATCCTGCCAACAATTATATGAGCAGCACTTTAATTTGGGACACCACTCAGCCTTTCAGCCACAGCCCCCTAATTACAGGCAAGAGCATAATTAGGCATTCGTTAGAAATGGGAAACGTGCAATCTGCATCTTTTTGAACTAGGATGAGTGGAGGATATCTGGTGTTTCTATAATTGACTTGTATAAATAATCTCTTCAAAGGCAGCAAAGAATCAACAGCCGTCTAATCCTCCCTTAATAGCCAGCGCTAAGATTATTGTCAGAAAGTTTTTGCGCTTTGCAACACATTTTATTACCATAATGCGGCTGCTAATGAAGAATCGTCATATTTCCTGTCGTGGCACTTTGTATTATTAGCATAACGCTTGTACTGCTTCCTAGTGATGCTCTTCGGCTTAGAGGGGAGGCTCTTCTTCTGCAGTAATTAGCAGATGAACAGTGCTTCTGAAATGCTAGATATTATTATGCTGTTCCTTGTTATTAGCTCTTTCCCTCCTCAGTCTGAGTGTCAGTCCTTTTTTTTGTTTCCACCCTTCCCTATTTCAACTGACTAAAAATAATATATCTTGGAGAGGCAATCAAAATTTATTCAGACTCATTGGGAAGGATGATTATATTGTGGCCACTAGATGGCCTTCATTACTTTCAATCCATCCATTCATTTTCTATACTTTAAACCACTATAAAATTCAGGTCAGTGAAAGTAATGAAACTGGTTCAGTAGTAGGTGGATTGATGGGTCCACTATTCTGCTGAGGGCAACTGGAGCTTATTCTAAAGGAAATGAGAACAAGACAGGAAGAAGTCCTGTCAATCATGAATCATGACCATGCACACATCCACAGTTATCCATGCTAGACCAATTTAAAGTCAATAACTAACTTTAACATTCACAATCATTGTATTGGAGAATAAACTGTAATAAACAGAAAAATACATCCATAGATATGGTGGATAAAGGAAGAATAGAGAGAAACCAGGCCAGAATTAAGCCTAATTAGAGTAACATGACAACATCCAAAATAACACACCATCTTCAGCACCAACTGTAATATTTGTCAAGAGCTGAGTTGGTATAGTTTGCTCTACCAAAATACAAATATTAATTGAAGGTAGTAACAGTAATTGGCTTCTCCTCTAGCACTCATCAATGAGCCAGCCTGTATATTTGTAGAGTTGTTCATAACACTCACTAACACAATATATTCATGACATGTCACACACAGGTTAAAAATTTATGGTGTAACAATAAAACTTATGATGTGGCAACCGTGTTTTTTCAGCAAAATCCTGACTTCCGTGTTCAACTAGTACAGTGTTCCTATTTAGTATGCCCTAACCTGATGAAGTTAGGTTCATCTTCATGTTGGAAGGTAAGCTATTGTAAGTCCTTTTCCTGTGTAAAAAAAAAAAAATCATATTACGCAGATAAGAATTTCCATGTACTCTGTACATTTGACAATACAACCACAACTACTACTGAATCATTACTGTCTTGAAATGTTTCTGCTTTAATTTTACTGTTAGAAATATTCTCCATTCTGAGAAGGACACCTAAATGAGTTCTTGTACTTTTTGACACTTGGGGGAAAGCGTATAAATTATAATACCTCTCTTTACACTTAACTTCTCTTTTGTTGATTATTGAGTAAATAGTGAATTGCTGAAAAAATAAATAATTTAAATAATTACAATATATCACATACAGCAATTATACACCCTTTAATCTATATGTATAAATGGCTAAGATCTGTCTGACTGCCACATCATTGCTCGTGAACTACAGTACTTGGGCAAGAACCTTGATGTAGGTTGTAGTTGAAATTTTAAGTCCTGATAAGTTCTGAAAATTTAAAAAAATTGAGGTATTTGATGTAACCTCAGAAAAGTGACTTGTGCTTGTGTGTTTACAGCAAAGTGCTAGAAAAAATGAAATGGCAGGAAAAAAAGAAGAGCAGTGATGACTGCTGAGCATCAAGCAAATCACAAAAGCTAATTACATGATGGAGCATACCATAATAGGAAGACATAGAATAAGAGCAGTGCCATCTGCTGAATGTCAAGTAGATCACAGAAAGTGATTAATTGATGAAGACAAAGAAAGAAAAAGAAGATAAGACACTGACATACACAGAAAAGCAAGAATTAAACTTGAATATAGCCTGATATGTTTAAGTTTAGGCCATGGAAATCTGGTAATCACTCTGCTGGTGGGCAGAAAAGTTTATTGTAATAAAGGCATGGTCCCCACAAGCCCATTTATTGGTAATTTCCCAGGACACAGTAAATATGTGTTCAGAGTTAACTGTAAGTATTGTGTTTATTGATCATTGAATGTGACAAAAAACTATGTCATTGGAAGAAGGAAAAGAAGAGCAGCAACTTATGCTGAGTGGCAAGCACATCACAGAAGGCGATTTAAACAGAGCAATTGAGCTGCAGGCACACAAGAAAGCTCATAGGCATGCAAGTCAACATTCAGAATACAATATTCAGGATACAGAATGGAAGAACAAGAACAAGAGGGAAATGCTTGACAACCAATGATCGCTACTTAGAAAAGTTTCATCACCATTGTGATCACTGTGAAGCTGTGCTTTTTTATGCTGAAAACAAAAAAATGTTTTGCCAAAATGGAAAAAATCATCTTGCTCAATATGAGCCACATTTATTTTGGGACTGTAGGTCCAAGTATTTTATTATTATACTTCAATAGGGTTTAATTATGTATTAAAACAATAAAAACAGATTAGCCAAAGCAAGATTTTGGACGATGTATATATTGAAGAACAAGAGAAAAAAAACTAACATTCTGTGATCCTCATGCTTACAGTCTTTCCACAAATGACAAAAGTACATTTTGATTTTGTTGACCTACAGCCTAAGACTTTTGACTCCAGAATTAATTTCAGCATTTTAACAGGCTCACTCTGAACATTCACTATCTGGTGAGTGTTAATGGAGGTGACAACATGTGTATAGTACTGCTGATTCAAAGTGCTGGACTACTGGGCTTGAATCATGGCTTGGGTTATGTGGATTTTCCTTCAGGTATTCAGTTTTTCCACCCAAATATCAAACACATTTTTTAGGTCATATTTCAACTCTAAATTGACTAATTGTGAATATAGACATATGTGTTCTGTGGTGGCCTAGTACATCATCCAGGATTGGTTCCTGCCTTGCACTCATACATGGCAGGATACCCTGAACTAGACAAACTGGTTAGATCATAGAGTAGATGTATGGCTGGATTTTAACATGAAGAATTTGAGTATGAGCTACATACATAAAGTTACAGGGGTCTGGAAAACCAGTTAAGAATTTATTAAGGAACTGCAAGGCTTAAGTAAGTATGGTTCATCTGAAGTGCAAGTTCCAGTCAGTCAGTTTACTGTGTGGTTGTCTGAGGTAATAATTGGTTGATAACAATGATAAATGTTGGGGTTCCAATGCTACTTTCCCCGTTTACTTCAAAAAAATAAAAAGAAAGCTGCCCTCAATGGCACAATTACAGAAATAAATGTCACCCTTTGGTGTTCTAATAGAACAATTCTGCCTATCAAGGTTTGTTATGGCTAACAAGTTACACTTCCTTTAAGCTTGCTGGGCTTTTATGCCTCAGGACCGGGAGGTGCAGAGTCAGTTGCCCTTTCTCTGTACTGTGTAAGCAGTTTTATCCAGCTGCAGGTTGAAGATTCAGCTTTTCACACCTCCTGCCGTCCACATCGCTGAACTCCACTACCCTGGCCTTCCACGGCACGCCCCCAACATTCAGCAAAACTAGTAATGTTGATTAAACCTGTAACCCTAAAATTATGTTAATATGCCTTCTTCCAAACACGAGGCAAGAATCTGAGTTCCTGTTTATATTATTACCAGTAACGGCGCACTCCACGATAACGTGCAGTGAATACACTTGCATTGAGCATTCATAGTTTTCATACTCTTTCTCTGTACATTTAGCATTTGCTCAGAGGTTCATGTGCTTGCTGCTTCCAGAGAAACTCTTCTTTTCCCCACCCCCACTCTTTTTTCGTTGGCACCTCTTTGCGTTAAAACTGATTAAGTCAGTGTTTGTGTTGCAATTACTTAGTAAGTTTTCTTTAATTTTTCACTTAAGCTGGCACTTCTTCAATCTGCCTCCAGAATGATTTAAGATATGAAGAGGTAGGGGAAGTGACGGTGAAGGTGGTAGGGATGAGAATGGCGCCCGTACACATGTGCAGCATGGCCGCCCTGCTGAGTGCTGCAGAGAGCTGATTCTACAATAAAGTGAAATAAAAAAAAGAACAATAACCTCGAAGGTCAATCATCACCCCGAAAGCGGATAGTAGACATCACGTAGTATATGTGTACCAAATTTCTGGTCAATGCAGGTCATTTAAAATCCTGGACAGACAAATGGACAGCCACGGTAGCGTATTATATAAGAACATTTTCGTAGTTCTTTTTAGATATATGATTCAGGATTCGATAGTTAAAAGAGGACAAAACATATTATTTAGATTAAGGAAACATCATACTAAATTTGCATGTGGTTTCCCTAACTTATTTCATAGTGAATTATATCATTTGAAATATTAGAACATTTTTTTCATTATTTCTGGGACTTCATCCAATAAAAGGGAACACTCCATTAATGACATTAATTTATTATGTTACGAAATGAGTGATGATCAACAGGAATGAAAAAGAAGGTCTAAACTTTCGAGTTCTCAGTAAAAGATAAAAAAAAAAAACTTTTAAAATTGTTTGTATTGAACAGTGTTTGAAATGATTTTTTTTGTTCTTTATTTCGCCTTATACTAATTTCTTGTATTAGGAATTTGTTAGCTTTTGTATACACCTTGGGTATACATGGTCAGCCATTGCATAGCACCCCTGGAGCAATTACAGGTTGAGGATCTTTGCTCAAGGGCCCAGCAGAGTACAATGTCTTTTCACAGTGATGGGGATTCAAACCGGCAACCTTCTGGATACCAGCACAGATCTTAACCTCAGAGCCACCACTCCACCCTAAATCCAGCTTACATGGGGACCTTCATCCTCCATTGTCTGTCCTGAATTGTGTTTAATTTTGTTATACACTGCAATTATAATGTTGATAAATTTCAAGTGGAGTTATTAAAGTTTAATACGTTTCCCTGGTTTTTCATTTTATTGCATAATTGTTCTCCCTGTGAATATTACAGGAGCAACACAGATATATTACAGAAAAATAAATGTGTGTTTGGGCAAATGGTTTTAAAATGATATCACTTGAGTGAATAAGGTGTTTAATACTTGAAGTAACAAAACTTATTAAATAATTCTGTATTTTTTTATACGGTTGGTATCTTGGAGGTGGCATGGTGGCAGTGCTTCTAACTCACAGTAAGGAAACCTGGTTTGTGTTCCGGGTCCTCCCTGTGTTGACTTTGCATAATTTCCCCATCTCTGTGTGGGTTTCCTCCTGGTGCTCTGATTTCAGCCCTAGTGTGTGTTTGGTGTGTGTGTGTCTGCCCTGCAATGGACTGGCACCCTGCCCAGGGTTTGTTACTGCCTTGTGCCATATGCTGGCTGAGGCTCCAGCACTCCCAGCAACCCTCTTTAGGACTGAGACAGTTAGACAATGAATGAATGAACAAATGAATGAATGGTATCTTCATTACCACTAATCAATTTATTATTGTTATAAATGTAATTTTACCCAGGATTAAAATGTGGGGTGGCACGATGGTGCAGTGGGTAGCGCTGCTGTCTCGCAGATAGGAGACCCGGGTTCGCTTCCCAAGTTCTCCCCGTGTCTGCATGGGTTTCCTCCAGTTTCCTTCCACAGCCCTGCCTAGGGTTTGGTTCCTGCCTTGTGCCCTGTGTTGGCTGGGATTGGCTCCAGCAGCCCCCCATGACCCTGTAGTTAGGATATAATGGATGGATAAAAACATGTTTAAATGCTTTGGTTAGGATGCCTCCATTCAGACACAACAAACAAGAGTGGATATTTGCATTTATTTTGGCTCTGTTCCAAGCAGATATGGTTCTTGCTTGATATTCTTTTGGAGTAATCCAGATTTATTTGTCATATATAGTCAAGACAAATATAACATGTAGTGAAGTGCAACTGTTTAAACAGGACAAAAATCTGGGACCCTATCGTATAACTATGTACTTATCAAAAAAGTAAGGCAAATCTCTTAAACTGCTTCATAGATATTATCATTTGTTTTCTAAAGAAATGTAAAAATTTTCATTATTGAAAGTTGCTCCCTGTGTGCCTTACTTCCATAGACTGTCTTTCATTTCTTTTGGAACTGTTTTGTTTGGGTAGATGCAATAATTACAAATCTGTTTTTATTTTTGTAGTGATTTTTAATCCTGTAATCGACATATACAGTTTCTTGTATTTGTCATTTCTCACATACCCCAACTTACTTTCCAAACAGAGGTATGATTTTTTTGTAAATAAGATTAACATTATTGGGTCATCGGTCATACTTCCTGCTCAGGATTAATCTTTTCCTGTACTGTGCTCTACTGTCATTGACCACTTTGAGCATGTAATCATCGTCTCTGTTGTCTGATTTGGTGTCTGAATCCTACAAATTGTGCCCTAGACAGTGCCCCCTCTCGATTACTTAAGTGGGGTTTTGATTCTGTCGTACCAAGTATTGTTAGCTTAATAAATGCTAGCTTGACTTCTGCTTGAAACGTGCTGTGATGCAACCACTTATTAAAAAACAAAATCTGGACCTTCTAATGTGTCAAATTTCAGGCAAATTTCCAAGCTACCTTTTTTAACTAAAGTCTCAGAAAAAGTTCTCCTTACTCAATTACAAACATTTCAGAATGAAAATAGTATTCTGGAAAATTTTCAATCTGGATACAGATCTTGTTACATCACTGAAACAACCTTATTAAAATTTTACAATGACCTCCTCCCTACTACTGACACTGGAGATTCTGCCATTCTTGTACTGCTAGATGCTGCCTCAGCTTTTGATACTGTGGATCATGTGATTCTTACATCCCACTTTGAACAGTACGTAGGAATCAAGGGTACTGTCCTTAAATGTGTTAAATCTTATTTAAGCAATACAAGTTTTTTTGTTCACTTGGGTGAGTTGTCATCCACTTTAGCCCCTATTACTTGTGGGATTCTGTAGGGTTCCATACTTGGACGAGTTCTTTTGTGTTATACATGTTACCTTTAGGGTCCATTGTTAACAAATATGGTTTCTCCTTCCACTGCTATGATGATGACACCCAAATCTATTTGCCACTAAAATCAAACCAGAGTAAGACAATACAAACCCTCCATGTGTACTTGAATGATATTAAAACCTGAACGGCAATGAATTTGCTTAAACTAAATGATAACAAAACTGAGTTTGTGGTGTCCCAAAGTTCAGAAACTCTGAGTGTCTCTGATGTTGTTCTTGGACCCCTTGCCATACATCATAAAGCTTCAGTTAGGAACACAGGCATGATCTTTGACAGCTCATTCAAACTCAACAAACAGAAAAAGTCTGTGGTTAAATGCAGCTTTCTCCAGTTGAGACATTAAGGTAAAGGCTTTTCTTTCTTAATAGTGATCTTGAAAAGACCATCTAAGCTTTTATAACATCTCGTTTGGACTATTGCAATTTTTTGTATGTTTATGTTATATTGTATGTTGATCAGGTCTTGTTATGATGCCTACAATTAGTCTAAAATTCTGCTGCTCGCTTATTAAATGGCTCTTGTAATCGTGACCATATTTCACCAATACTGACATTATTTCATTTGCTTCCTGTCCACTTCAGAATTGATTTTAAATTTTAATTCCTTGTTTTCAAATTTTTGAATGGAACAGCCATATCTTACCTCTTAAAAGTTTTTCACTTGTATGTTCAACATACTGCGGTCTACTAGCCAGATGCTCTTAGTTGTGCCATGGCTGAAGCAAAGGTGAGATTGGGCTTTTGCAGTAGCTGCTCTTTTTCTTTGGAATGGCTCACCTTATTTTATTAAGTCTGCTCCAACACTGGCCATTTTTAAGTCATCATTAAAGTCATTTCTCCTTACTGGCATTTGACCCTGCGAAAGGTTGGCATTATGTTTATATGTGTTGGCCCATGTACATTCATGATTATAAATTCGAATGCATGTGTGTAGGTATTTTGAGTTTAACTTTTATGTAATGCTGGGTTATGCCTTAAGTGTAATGATTTATATATATATATATACTGTATATATTTATATATATATATATATATATATGGTTGAAATAGTTTACTGTCAAATAAATGCAAAGAGTACGCGACATGTGTTTCGCCCTCATTCTGGGCTCATCAGGCGTACAAACTCCACTGCACTCCCTCTCAGGGATCGAACCTCGGACGTCAGCGGCGATGCCCCTAACGTTGCGCCACGACGTGTGGTTCGTTTATTTGACAGCATGTAGATTGGGGTAATTACATTCACGGCATTCGAAGTCTGTGTCACAATCTGATTGTATGGGTGGTTACCTACCAGGTAACGCTATATATATACTATATATATATATATATATATATATATATATATATATATATATATATATATATATATATATGCTTTATAAATAATGTTTTCCTTGCCTTATAAAAAATTATTTTAATGCATAACACTAAGAAGTGCAGATCTGAGACAATGAATTGTAAAGATTAAGTTGATTTGCAACATTTATTACAAAAAAGTTAAACAATACATAAAAATATAGAACTAGAATTGTAGGTTGTAAAAGAACAATGAGGGGCATGTATGTTATGTTACATTTTCTCACAAAACTCAGTAATTTTTCTTTATCCTCTAATGTTATCTAAAAACAGCTTCATGTCTTCCAAATTTGAAAAAAGAAAGAAGGAGTGTCTAAGGAGATATTCCCTCTCCTCTTCTTCTGGAAATTCAGATAGCAAATCTAATTTCTGAAGGGCCTCGTCTGTGTCGTCTTTCTCCATTGACAGTAAACCAGAGAGTGAGACTTGCCACCTGAACACAAATGTATTCTCAGCACACCACTACTCTGCCTCCATAAGATGCTAAAGTATTCCGGGTTGTTGTAAAACTTTTTATGAAAAAGAAAAAGAAAATTCTTTAAATGGTCATCATAAAGCTTATAGCCTTTTCCTTCACATTTACAAGGAATGTAAAAAAGGAAAGAGAAAAAATAATGTACAGTATATTCTTAATTTGTATACATGATTAGCATTGCTGCTTTCAATCACAGATTCTACAAGTCTTTAATGTTTCTTACAATACACTATTCTTAACACAGTACACAAAGCATTTAAAATTTTCTAAGGCCTTTAAGAGCTGTATTTCTCTGTCAAAAGTGGTAAAACAGGCTTTTAGTCTTTCAGACTTTGACTCCGAATGGTTAACGATTAACAGTATGCATCTCAGAAAAGCATTAAAAGTCTTTTCATATATTTTATTCACTATACAATAAGCATTTTAAGCCAGCATCTACAAAATGTAATTCATCATTCTTATGGAAGTTTATAAAATGATGTGTCTGTACCTGCTCATCAATGCCCTGTATTGGATATTGGAGAAGGGAGGCTGATGTTTCTTCTAAAAGAAAAGACTTTAATTCTGCATTAACAAAGTGCTATGGAATAGCAAGACATTTTCTTCACTTCTGATGTAGTCTTTACCCATGTTCTGTCTTTAATATAATGGCTCAGTAGAGTCCAAACCTGAAAACAGAAAAATAAAATATTTACCTAAGGAAATGTTAAAATAGAACCAAAAGAACATGCACAAAAAATGACCCCGTCCAGGGTGGGCATCATTTCTGTACCTTCTAATTTTTGGTTGGGTTCTTGACCATCCTATAAAAGGGCATTTGCTTGCTTAGTCCAATGTAAGCATTTACTTCAGTGATTTCAACAAAAAGCATTAAGTTTATAATGGTAAACATTTTGATAATTTACTTTGATTGCCACATTACCGCAGAACTGAACAAAAGTTATTACAGTTTTTTGCAATTGGTTACACACTAAAATTAAAATTTTCCACAATTAGGAAAACCTGATACTCAAGGAACAAAACATCAGCCCAGATTTGCACAACTATAATCACATTGTCAGCTTCACACTTTTTGTAAAACACAACACACAGTGATTTGCAAAACACAAAACACACTTGTATACATTTGACACAGAAATAGATCGTGATGTCACTTCCTTGAAATATCATAGCAAAGTCTTTCAAATGAACACACCCATGAACCAATTGGTTAAACACAGTCACCAGGTGTGCAAACACACAGAAGTGCATAATTATGGACACACCAATCAGGTTCACAAGCACTATGAAAAGGCAACAGGACACCTGTCTTCAACAAAAATGGATGGTGTCAGAGGAAGAGGGAGAGTGTGGATGAGAGGAGGAATCCAGAGAGAACAAGGTGGGGGAACATGCAGAGGTAGAGGAAGAGGCAGTGGAAGAGACAAAGGGAGAGGAAGACCTGGAGGAGGGGTAGGATGTGCACAAAAAAGAAGACAGCCAAATCTGTCTAATGAAATGCGTGCTACACTTGTGGACCATGCAATAAACCACAGACTAACACTGAGGGAGGCTGGACTGAGAGTACAGCCTAACCTAAGCAGGTACACAGTGATATCAGTAGTTCGGACATTTCGTAAAGAGCACAGGTGGGAAACTTATCTTCTGTCAACAGAAAATCCATAGCTTACTGCATATACTAGGTGTATCAACATCATTTTACAGTTAGCTACATGTATTTCGTCTGGCCTACATAAGATTGAACGTCGAGAACACCAAGGATGGAGGGGCCCCATATTCACACAAGAGCAAGAGAGAGAGATCATTAACCTCATTTTGGCCAATAACGCAATCAGACTTAGAGAAATTCAAACACATATTGTCAATGATCTCACAATTTTCAATAATGTCCATCAAGTCTCTCTATCAACAATAGCCCGTATCCTTAAAAAACATCAAGTTCTGATGAAACAACTGTATAGAGTGCCATTTGAGAGAAATTCAGACAGATTGAAAGTCCTGTTGGCAGCATGGTGGCACAGTGGGTAGCGCTGCTGCCTCTTAGTTAGGAGACCCAGGTTCGCTTCCCGGGTCCACCCTGCGTGGAGTTTGCATGTTCTCCCCGTGTCTGCGTGGGTTTCCTACAGGTACTCTGGTTTCCTCCCACAGTCCAAAGACATGCAGGTTAGGTGCATTGGTGATCCTAAATTGTCCCTGGTGTGTGTATGTGCCCTGTGGTGGGCTGGCGCCCTGCCCAGGGTTTGTTTCATGTGTTGGCTGGGATTGGCTCCAGCAGACCCCCGTGACCCTGTAGTTAGGATATAGCGGGTTGGATAATGGATGGATGGATGAAAGTCCTATGGCATGAATATGTGGAGGTAAGTTTTGTTCACTGACTATGGTATTGTCCACTGCACACATAACCTTTTGTAACTGTTCATGTAATTTTATTGTATAGCAGACCTACAGTATATTGATCTACACAATGTGATCTTTTACTCTATTTCAGAGAGTTTTGCAAATGGATGTGGAGGAAGTCTGGCATGAGTTTATATACATTGATGAGGCTGGATTTAACAAAAGAACAGTCAGAAGAAGGGGAAGAAACATAATTGGCCACAGGGCTGCTGTCAATGTACCAGGGCAACATGGGAGAAAAAATTACCCTTTGTGCTGCCATTTCACAGAATGGGGTCCTCCACCGCCATGCCAACTTGGGTCCTTACAACACTGACCTCATTCTTACATTTTTGAACAGATTACACAATATTATCACAGCAGCAAAGCAATGGACCAGATTGTTTTTCATTGTTCTGCTGAGGTCCAAAACTGGTTTCATCAATAACCACATTTTACTGTCCAATACCTTCCACCATACTCCCCCTTCCTAAACCCCAATAAGGAGTTCTTCTCAACATGGCGGTGGAAATTGTGTGATCTCCGGCCATATGTCCAGATGCCCCTCATTCAAGCTATGGAGGAAGCCTGTGACCAAATTGATGCAGCATCAATACAAAGGTGGATTCGTCACTCCAGAAGATTCTTCCCACATTGCCTTGCAAATGAAAACCTAGCATGTGATGTTGACAAGGCCCTGTGGCCGGATCCAGCTAAGTGGAGAGATGATGTTTAATGTTCTCTTTTTCATTTCTGAACTGGATGCTTTATGTTACTACTGTTAGCTTACAGTACAATAGTACATTCAGCAATACTGTATAATAACTAGAAAATGTTTTCTTATTAATGTTTTGTTGAAATGTTCAGTACTGACTGACTTCAATATATGAAAAGAAATAAATATTTTAATTGGTCTGCACAATTGGTGTCATGTAGTGTTGGTGAATTTATTTTTATACTTTTTCTGTGTAAATACTAAAGGTGTTTTGGGCTGTGCACAGGAATGTTTAACTGATTCAAACAGAATCAGACCATATTAAGGATGTGTTATTTGCAAAATGAAACACTTTAGTCAAAAGTATAAAATTTCTTACAAAAACCCTATTTTCTTGTCATAACATGAGTACATGTCCAAACAACTGATGCCACCGTGTACCTGCTTAGGTTAGGCTGTACTCTCAGTCCAACCTCCCTCAGTTTTAGTCTGTGGTTTATTGCATGGTCCACAAGTGTAGCGCGAATTTCATTAGACAGATTGGGTTGTTTTCTTCTTTGTGTACGTCCTAAGCCTCCTCCAGGTCTTCCTCACCATCTGTCTCTTCCTCTACTTCGGCCTGTTTCTCCACTTTGTTCTCTCCCTCCCTCTTCCTCTGACACTGTCCACTTTTGTTGAGGACAGGTGACCTGTTGTCTTTTTATAGTGCTTGTAAACCTGATTGGTGTGTCCATAATTATGCACCTGTGTGTGTGTGCACACCTGATGGCTGTGTTTAACCAATTGCTTCATGGGTGTGTTCATTTGAAAGCCTTTGTTTTGATATTGCAGGGAAGTGACATCATGATCTATTTCTGTGCCAAATGTGTGCAGTGTTTTACAAAAAGTGTGAAGTTGACAGTGTGCTTATAGTTGTGCAAATCTGGGGTGATGTTTTGCTCCTTGAGTGTCAGGTTTTGCTAATTGTGGGAAAGTTTTAATTTCAGTATGTAAGCAATCACAAAAAACTGTAAATGAGCATTCAAAATAGAGAAACATTGATTGGGAAATGAGTTTCAGAATTTTGTGAAATAATCACAAGAACTCATCTTATAATATATACAATGTAGTAAGTTTGAATATATGATAAGCTGTTAAGGTCTTACTGAGGACAATCCACAAGGAAAGAAAAAGCATAAATATCTAATCAGCAAACCTTAAATACCCTAATTAATCACACCTAATTAAATAATTATTTATCACAAGTGGACAACTAGAAATAAAGGAAAACATACTAAGAAAACTAAGAAAAAGAGAGTAAGTGGGAGCGGAGGATGCGATCATCTATATGCTACACCGATAGGCAGTGGTGCTATAAGAGTTATGTTTCTAGACTTCTCTAGTGCCTTCAACACAATCCAACCTCTGCTCCTTAGGGACAAGCTGACAGAGATGGGATTAGATTCATACCTGGTGGCATGGATCGTGGACTATCTTAAAGACAGACCTCAGTATGTGCGTCTTGGGAACTGCACGTCTGACATTGTGGTCAGCAACACAGGAGCGCCACAGGGGACTGTACTTTCTCCGGTCCTGTTCAGCCTATATACATCAGACTTCCAATACAACTTGGAGTCCTGCCATGTGCAAAAGTTCGCTGATGACACTGCTATCGTGGGCTGCATCAGGAATGGGCTGGAGGAGGAGTATAGGGACCTAATCAATGACTTTGTTAAATGGTGCGACTCAAACCACCTACACCTGAACACCAGCAAAACCAAGGAGCTGATGGTGGATTTTAGGAGGCCCAGACCCTTCATAGACCCAGTGATCATCAAAGGTGACTGTGTGCAGATGGTGCAGACCTATAAATATCTGGGAGTGCAGCTGGATGATAAATTAGACTGGACTGCCAATACTGATGCGCTGTGCAAGAAAGGACAGAGCCGGTTATACTACCTTAGAAGGCTGGCGTCCTTCAACATCTGCAGTAAGATGCTGCAGATGTTCTATCAGACAGTTGTGGCGAGCGCCCTCTTCTACGCAGTGGTGTGCTGGGGAGGCAGCATTAAGAGGAAAGACGCCTCACGCCTGGACAAACTGGTGAGGAGGGCAAGCTCTATTGTTGGCATGGAGCTGGACAGTTTAACATCTGTGGCAGAGCGAAGGGCTCTCAGCAGGCTCCTATCAATTATGGAGAATCCAAACTATGCGACTCTTTAATTCCACCCGGGGGGGTAAACATTAACATTTAATATTATACATAGTTATTGTCTGTTTTTCACCTGCATTATTATCATTCTTTAATTTAATATTATTTATTGTATCAGTATGCTGCTGCTGAAGAATGTGAATTTCCCATTGGGATTAATAAAGTATCTATCTATCTATCTATCTATCTATCTATCTATCTATCTATCTATCTATCTATCTATCTATCTATCTATCTATCTATCTATCTATCTATCTATCTATCTATCTATCTATCTATCTATCTATCTATCTATCTAATAAACTCAGAAAAAATTAACTTTTCTGAATCGCTAATGCTCTAACTTTGATTCTCTAAATAAAAGTGTCAAAGACCAAAACTTTGTTATCGAAATAATCATACTCTTAGCAAAACCTTAAATAATTTTTATCTAGTTAGACACAATTCTCAGAGTTCATTCACTCTTTTTTGTGAATCTTAAACACATCATCGTTCACTCATTTTTCCTAATGTCTACAGCCATTTTGCACTGTGATGCGAAATGCAAAATGACACAACACTAAAGTTAAATACAACTAACACACAATTGTCATCATTTAGATACAACAGCTCAAAATTATCCACATGCATTTCTAATTATGCATTGTACAAATGCATGAGTGATTCAACAATAACCACCATTTTGTAAATTTTTTCCTTACACCAGTCTTCCTTCCATAAAAAAAAAAATTCTTGCGTGGTGGTGGAAAGTATATGACAGAAACCCCTATTCACAGTAAAATCTCTTTCAGGATGTGAATTTGGCCTGTGAAGACATATAGGTGTGGAGTCAGGTCAAGTTTGAGTTTGGCACCCTAAGAAGTCTTCCTCTTTTGCTTGTGATGTCAATGAAGTTTTCTAGATAAAACATTTTATCTACAGAGAAGGTAAATAAAAGAGCAGCCAAGATTATGCCCAGTGCAAAGTAAGTCCTCTTTGGAGCATGGGCGGCTTTGGAAGAGCTTTGAAACAGGTAACATTGGTTTTTCTATGCAGTTATATTAAAACAGGTTGACACTAGTCACCTTAGCTATTACCTAAAGTTGACCTAAGCTTTCTACTTTATTCCTGTCTCCTTCTAATTGTATATTTATGTGTGAGGTGGTGGTATTAATTACATTCTATAAATCTCAGAAATGTGTCCCATAACATAAGTTCTAAATATAATATTTAAACATTGTCAGCAACTGCTTGATCAATATCATTTGAGTTAAAGTAACTATTTGATTTTCTTGTTATCCTATAAATATTAGCCATATTAGATTACAAAAATGTACCCAGTCCTGCATTTTGTGGTAGAAATCAAACATGTTAATTAACAAAAGACAGTTATCCTCTACTAGGACAAGTCTGATAAAACCTCTTTTAGTCAGAAACTAGACAGGAGAAAACTTGTCCATTGTGTTTTTAATTATCTCTTCCACAAATGCTTGAAGAGGGAGCATTCATCACAGCACTCTGTTACAAAATAATCAGAATGGTCACAAAGATAAGGGTAGAAGTTTGTTTTATAAACAACTTAATTTACATAAAAGCGCTAATTAATAAATATATTTACTCTGATTGGTTCGTTGGCTGACACACCCAGATAACTTGGTAAATAAAAGTCTATTTTGTCATACACTTGATCTTCTTATATCATTAAGTTTACTGTAGCTATCATATTTGAAAAGTCTGTGTATGTGACATCTGTCCAATCTTATTTTAGGATATCTGCTGATCTCTTAGTCATATTTAGTACATTTGGTGTATTACATTAACCTTATCCTGGTGCATCCTTGTGTTTGTTGTTCACTTGACTTTTATCTAGTTTCCTGATATGCCTGAACAGGTTTCTGACATTTATTAACCATTTTATACTTCTAAGATAGGTGCTATATTTTACAATTTTTCCCTATTTTATACACACAAAAAATGGAACTATGCATACGATTTTGAAAACATGAAACTCATGCATGAACAAAATGACTCCAAACTGCTAAACTCTAAGCACAATTCCATTGGTATCACTCAAATATTCTAAATTACAGTTTTGCAAATCACTGAACACAAATTGCATTATTTTCCACATTTTGTTCATCTAAAAACACTGGCCTTCAAAATGCAATACCCTGATTATGAATTAGTCTCACTCATGTTGCTCCTGTGCAAACTCAAATGGAAGAAAAATTCAATCATGTATCAGAATTTAAGAGGCCTCAAGTGAATTATACAGGTGTTTGGCAAGAAGAAGGAGCAACAAGAACATAGTTGAAAAGGAAAAATGAGAGTAAGAGGATGACAATGTCTAGCCGGCAGTGGAGGCTATCCAGGATGAGAAGGAGGAAGAGGATGGCAAATGCTAGCCAATATTTCCAATGAAATACATGCAACTTTGGTGGCCCATATAATCAATCATGGCCTAACCATGACTGAAGCTGGGCTGTGTGTCCAGCTGAATTTAGACCACTTTTCAGTAGCCTCAGTTATCCGGGCCTTTAGAGAAAAGAATAGGTAGGTAACCACTTGAGAAGTTTTACAGTACTTTCTACAGTAATTACATTACACCATTATATTATGGTTTCTATGGATATCTACAGTGCTCACATAAATGTACCCTACAGTGTTTTGTCTTACATTTACGTAAATGTACAGTAAAATGTGCACCCTATAATGTGTATATGAGCTTTTCACAGGACAGAAAGAAGGCCAGCAAAAGGTGGTAGAGATGAGAAATTCACAGATGAGCAAGAGACCACCATTATAGCAAGGTTTTGAAAAATTATGCCATCACCCTGAGGGAAATCAGAGACAGAGTCCTGGAAGACAATGTACATTTCACAAACATTGACCAGATCAGCCTGTTCACAACAGACCATGCCTTGAATCAACACCAACTGAGGGTGAGACGGGTATATCATATTCTATTTGAGCACAAAGTTGACAGAGTGAAGGAGCAATGATACCAATATGTTTATGTAAGTATATCATTCTCTCAGTACTCTTTATAGTCAAGTCATTATGTTCCTATGTGTTCCAGTATGTAGGCCTTTTGTCTGATATTCTCATTCTCCCATTTTCAGAGAGTGCTTGAACTTGATGCCAGCGTTGTTCCCTGTGAATATGTCTTCATTGTAGCAGCAGAAGTCAACCTGTAGAAGACCAGGCAATGGGAGAGGAACATCACTGGCAACCGTGGCATTGACAATGCCCCTGGGCAGCATGTCAGAAATGTTACCATGTGTGCTGCTGTTGGTCTGCATGGGGTCATACATCACGATGCACAACTTGGTCTCTATAACACTCCCCGTTTACTAACATTCCTTGATGAACTTAAAAATATCTTCATTGTCCTGTAGGAAGAGGAATCAGAGAAGTCCATATTATTGTCAATTGGGATAATGTAAATTTTCATTGGGCTGCTTTGGTCCATGACTGGTTTGCTAACAACCCACGTTTTGTAGTGCTGTAACTTCCACTGTATTCCCCATTTCTAAATCCAATAGAGGAATTCTTTTCAGCATGGTGGTGGAATGTGAATGAACGCAGACCCCTTGAGCATGTGGCACCACTCCAGGCAATGGAGGAGGCATGTGATGACATCTACATTGATGAATACCAAGGATGGATCCGCCATGACATGCATTTTTTTTTCTCACTGCTTGGCCAAGAAGAACATCACAGCCAATATGGATGAGGTCCTTTGGCCTGACCAGGATCAGAGGCAGGATGCAGAGCGATCTGTTTCATTGCATTTTGCAATTGTTTTTGTCAGTTCAGCTGGACACTTTGTCTTGCAGTAATAATTAAATATTTCTTTTGTTACCTTTTTGTGTCTGTGCACTGATTTGTCTTTGTAGTACAGTACATGTCATTGTACTTACATTACATAGTTAAAATTACTGAGTTTTATTACATACTAAACCAAATAGGTAATATTTGTAAGTACCATTTTGGGACAACAAAACCCTACACTTCACCAAAATGAGAAAAAGGAAACTTATTTCCCCGCACTTGTATGCATTTGAATATGTAACATGGCCTCATGTAGACAAAACGTACATGAACACTTTTGGTGGTAGTAATTTGAAATATTCACATCAGTGTTTATTTGATGCTCTGTAGGACATAAACATATAATAGAATATAGAAGATGGAATATGTTCTGAGTGCTGTATTTCATTTTGTGAGATTTGTGGAGTTTTGACAAAGTAGTTAACTCTTTTCAGTTTGTGTTTAGAGTTTTGAGAAATTGAGCCATAGTTTCTGGAAATGTGTTTAAACATTATACTGTGTTTAAACATGAAACTGTAATATGGAAAGCATACCAAAATACTTGAATATTGTTACCACCAAATTATCTTCTCATAATTTCATCTACAATCAGACCATTTAATAGTACCATTGGTAGTTACAAAGACAGTGCAAGTATATATTCATAAATTTCAAATGTTAATAGTTTATGTTGGCAAAAACATATGTACAACAATGACCAGAGATAGAGTCCTTGCACAAACAATCATGCATGTTCGCATTCTCATGCTAGCATCTACAAAGTCAGCCTGATTTATTCAGGTGTGGTCTATACTAGATTCCCTCCTTGTTTTCCACTAAAAAAGAAAATATCAATTCTAACAGTAGGTCACAATCCTCCTTTCAGAAGTCGTCATTTCTACTCTCATTAATGCAAGACACTAGCCCTTTTATGGGCTACATTTGGATTGCAAGGGTTGTACCCAAGCTTCTTGCCGATGTTAAAAATCTTCTGCAACTAGCTGGAATCTTTGTGTTTGTATCCAGTTCACAAACTTCACACTCAGAATCACTTTTTACATAAGGCACTCCAACTCTTTTGTGCTCAACAATTACTTTGTTTGACTATTTTATATATTACTTTATATGTTTAACAAACAGAATTAAGTTTGTTGGTGAAAACACTGAAAATCATTTCTTTGTCCTTTTGGATGTTAAATAAAGTTTCAAGTGAATTACCAAGTTACAGATTGAAATGGGGTTTGTACAAAAAGCAACAGTACAGTACAGAGATCTCATCCAATTAGGGCACAACCTTAATTGAAAAGTGAGAAAGCTAAAAACTCATTATTGTAAAATTTAAAATGTAAAAACAAAAAAAAAAGGATGGAAAGGTGGAGAAAGTGTTTTTGTTAATATTTTCCATCCATCCATTTTCCAACCCACTGAATCCGAACACAGGGTCACGGGGGTCTGCTGGAGCCAATTCCAGCCAACACAGGGCACAAAGCAGGAACCAATCCCAGGCAGGGTGCCAACCCACCACAGTGTTAATATTTTAATATTCTTATTTCTTAAATGTTGTGATTTTAATGCTACCAGGGTACATAGATTCTCGTATCAGTTTGAAAGGATTTTGGTCGACAATACCTTACTTGCAGTTATTCCAGTCTAAGAATATTGACTCCAAATTCCATTATAAAGCACAAACCTAACTCACCTTTCTGATAATATCTTTTATTTGTGTCTCAAACTGCTGGTATTTTATGATTGTGACTGGGATGCAACTTGTTAAATGCTGAGCACACAGGAATTAAACCTGTTTAATAATTCATTTTTCAATGTTTCTTATGGCTTTCTGTGATAATGTAAATTTCAGAAGATGTTAAGGCTGTGATGTTTGCAACAGAGCTAGCACTTTCAGCCATTGTTCACGAGATTGTCTATTGTTATAATCCATGACACTATCCCCTACCCTCTCTAATACTGAGAGATTTATATTTTAATTAAATTCATTAAAGATTTACTTCTTTCCATTCGCAACATATGGGGAATGGACAAAATAATTTCAATGCTACATGAAGAAAAAATTAAACTTTGAAGTAACTAAACAACAGTTAAAGATTTGGCCTACAAAAGTGAATCATATTAGGCTGAATGTCTATTAGCAGTATAAGTCATCCACTAAGGAGGTCTGACAATCAGCGGTTTGATTTGTGAGGCTTCAAAGCAACATGAGACCTCTAACAGAACTCCAAAGAGGGAAATGTGTTGGTGCTCTAATTGAAAGTACAGTACATCAGACTCAAAACTGAAAAATTATTTCATGTGTCTATGGGTAAAAATAAATTCACTGTGCCTCTAACACATTGTAATAGGCTACTAAAGGATTTCTGTGTCAGGAAAGGTATTTTGCATTAAATTTGTCTGCTCTGATATCTCTTTGCTGATTAGATACAATGATGAGAATCATAAAAGATCGGTGGAGTATAGGCTACAGTATCCCTTGGTGCCCTAAATCAAATAAAAACTGGATGAACATAGCCAAACCTTAAAAGGGGATTTATAATGGTTTAAGATTTGATGCCCGGGATTGTTTCCTGCCTTGTGCCCTGTGTTGGCTGGGATTGGCTCCAGCAGAACCCCGTGACCCTGTGTTCGGATTCAGCGGGTTAGAAAATGGATGGATGGATTTGATGCACTGTGAGGAAGCTAACTTGGTGGCAGAGCAAATAAAGGTGAGGTAGTTAGCAAAAGGTAGAATGGAGAGTGTTAGAATGGTGACTTAGATTATTGGGAGTATGACAGGAAAATCAGGTGAAGTGGTAGAAGTTTTGAACTGAAAAAGAGAAGATATCCAGTGTACTGGATATAAGGTAGAAAGTGAAAGGTGCAGTGAATGCTTAGTGGGAATGGTGGAAGCAGAGAAGAAATGGTAATTTTGGCACTGTGTTTGAAAAATAGACTGACAAAATGATTGAGGCAAAGAGGGTGAATATTATAGTTCTTAAGATGATTGTTGGCAAATGAATGATAAATATAGTCTTAACAAAGCCAGCATATTGGCAGAAGCAACGAAGAGAAAAATGTGTTTTGGGAAAAGCTGATATAGATGATGTCTGGAATGCCTTAGTGAGGTTGATTGTAATGGGGTCTAATGTTGGAGCCAGGTGTAATTGTTGTAATGTAGTCAATGGATGTTTTAGTTTTGGATCCAGAAAGGTTGAGGGTGAGAGGATCCTGGAGCTTCCTGATGCGATGGAAACAACATCGTGTTTAACTAGAAGGAAACAAGTTGGTCTCAAATGAATCTAGTGGTGTAAGGAGCACAGTAGACTGTTTGTTGCTGAGGAAAATTGATCAGCACATGGTGAAAAAATGTTATGAAGATCCCTGGAGAAAGTTGTAAATCACAACATTGGTTGGCTGAGGGGATCATTTAGTCGGAGAAAATAAAAGGTACATAATGAGGTCAAGTCCCTGGAAATTGAACAAATAGTTTGAGAAGTAAATATGCTGAAACAGTGAGAGAAAATTACTTTTCTGAATCATCATGGGTTGACTACACATAATAGATTCCGTTGTGAGAAAACTGAGGTGCCAAGTGTAAACTTTCAAAAGAGGAAGTCTTAGAAGCACAGAAAAAGATGAAGATTAGTAAAGCAGCAAGCTCAACTGGCATGGTGTAGAAGATGTCAGTAAAAGGTTCTAGTGTTGAATGATTGACAGATTTGTGCAACATAGGATTCGTAAAGAGGTGTGCTCATTACAGTCTACAAAGGAAACAGTGATCCATTAGAGTTTGATCATTTTGAGTAATCAAACTTTTGAAGGTGAAAGTAGGTCTGCTCCAGGGATCTGTTCTAAGTTTGTTGGTTTTCATGGTATTGATGGAAGTGAAGGTGTGTGTAAGATTGCCGTGGGAGCTCTTGTATGCAGTTGATCATGTCTTGATGATAAAAGTAAAGTAGAAGTGAATGAGGGTCTGCTCCAGGTATTCATTCTAAGCCTGTTGGTCTTCATGGTATTGGTCATAGTGTTAACCAAAGATGTGCAAGAACGGTTGTTTGAGAGCTCTTGTATATGGAATATCTTGTTTTAATGACAGAAGTAAAGTGCAATTGAAAGAGAGAAATAGAAGAAACTAAAAAGTAAAGTTACATTGGAAGTGAGATGACTTAGGCTGATATATAATTTATTGGATGTGGTTCCATAAAAGATATAGTGGTATAAAGAGTAGTCTGCAGGATCAAGGTAGCAGAAAGGTGTGTGCAAGAGTTACATAATGCTCATGTAGTAAGTATAATTTATATATCTGCAATACAGATTTTATCTGGAAAGTAGGGAAGAGTGAGGTACTATCAGTGGTAGGTTCATGGAAGAAATTCTGGAAGCTGTCCCCAATTCTGAATACTAAATGCATCTCTGGTATTGAAAGGTAAAGTTTATGAAAGCTGTTTGAGGAGCAGGATGATCTGTGGAAGGGGGAAATATCTGATAAAACAGAATATGAAGCAAAGCTGTAAAGAACACAAATGAGAATTGTTAGAGGGATGTTTGAAACATCATGCAGTGAGAGGAAGACAAATGCTGAATTAAAAGATAGATAGATAGATAGATAGATAGATAGATAGATAGATAGATAGATAGATAGATAGATAGATAGATAGATAGATAGATAGATAGATAGATAGATAGATAGATAGATAGATAGATAGATAGATAGATAGATAGATAGATAGATAGATAGATAGATAGATAGATAGATAGATACTTTATTAATCCCAAGGGGAAATTCACATACTCCAGCAGCACCTTACTGATACAAAAAACAATATTAAATTAAAGATTGATAGTAATGCAGGTAAAAACAGACAATAACTTTATATAATGTTAACGTTTACCCCTCCGGGTGGAACTGAAGAGTCGCATAGTTTGGGGGAGGAACAATCTTCTCAGTCTGTCAGTGGAGCAGGACAGTGACAGCAGTCTGTCGCTGAAGCTGTTCTTCTGTCTAGAGATGACACTGTTTAGTGGATGCAGTGGATTCTACATAATTGATAGGAGCCTACTGAGCGCCCATCGCTCTGCCACAGATGTCAAACTGTCCAGCTCCATGCCAACAATAGAGCCTGCCTTCCTTACCAGTTTGTCCAGGCGTGAGGCGTCTTTCTTCTTAATGCTGCCTCCCCAGCACACCACCGCGTAGAAGAGGGCGCTCGCCACAACCGTCTGATAGAACATCTGCAGCATCTTATTGCAGATATTGAAGGACGCCAGCCTTCTAAGGAAGTATAACCGGCTCTGTCCTTTCTTACACAGCGCATCAGTATTGGCAGTCCAGTCTAATTTATCATCCAGCTGCACTCCCAGGTATTTATAGGTCTGCATCATCTGCACACAGTCACCTCTGATGATCACGGGATCCATGACGGGTCTGGGCCTCCTAAAATCCACCACCAGCTCCTTGGTTTTGCTGGTGTTCAGGTGTAGGTGGTTTGAGTCACATCATTTAACAAAGTCCTTGATTAGGTCCCTATACCCCTCCTCCTGCCCACTCCTGATGCAGCCCACGATAGCAGTGTCATCAGCGAACTTTTGCATGTGGCAGGACTCCAAGTTGTGTTGGAAGTCCGATGTATATAGGCTGAACAGGACCGGAGAAAGTACAGTCCCTTGTGGCACTCCTGTGTTGCTGACCACAATGTCAGATGTGCAGTTTCCAAGACGCACATACTGAGGTCTGTCTTTAAGATAGTCCACGATCCATGCCACCAGGTATGAATCTACTCCCATCTCTGTCAGCTTGTCCCTAAGGAGCAGAGGTTGGATTGTGTTGAAGGCGCTAGAGAAGTCTAGAAACATAATTCTTATAGCACCACTGCCTCTGTCCAAGTGGGAGAGGGATCGGTGTAGCATATAGATGATGGCATCCTCCGCTCCAACATTCTCCTGATATGCAAACTGCAGAGGGTCTAAAAGAATGACCTGTTAGGGAAGCAATAGTGTTGATGAGAAACAGTCTAAATTTAGGCATGTGGAACAAAAGGCAAAAGATGATTGGATGAAGAAATACAGTACACCAAGATATAGCCAGAGCGAATGAGCCCGGGAGTAATGACAAAGAAGACATGGTTAGACGTAGTGTCTAGAGTTATGAAAACAATGAGCCTCATCCCTCAGGATACTCAGGTCTGTGGACAATGGAGGAACAAATCGTGTATAGCCAACTGACCTGGGTAAACCAGTAAATGGCTGCCAAAAAAGCAATGATGATGATAATGATGACTAGGGGAGCAGTCTTAAAAATAATGACAACCTATACCAAGCATAGAGAATTTATATCAGTAAAAAAACAGTGGTCACAAAGTGAGGATCACCAACTGGGATACATACCTCACACCAGGACAGGTGAAAAATGTCACATAAAAAACGCTCCAAGAATAATCATAGAATTGAATCTCTATTACCAAGTATAAACAGAAATGACATTATGAGCTTCAAATCGCTGTGATTTATGGCAGGACTGCTAGTCAGAAAATGCTGGTATCCTAGTTCAATGCACAAAGAGACATAATATGTGTAAGGAACACAAAACCTAAACATGGAAAAACGTAATATGGTCTGGTATATATATATATATATATATATATATATATATATATATATATATATATATATATATATATATATATATATATATATATATATATAATGTCATTTTCAACATTCAGATTGGATTAAGTTTGAATAATGCCAAAACTACTTTCAGCCTTCAATGTTGCCATCTTTTAAACATGATTTGAAATCTTTATTGGTATGGACAGTCATCTCATGTGATGATTGTTTTACATTGTCATATAACAGCCAAGAAATATGAAGCCATTTTGAGTGACCAGGTACAGTATTTCCTATGATGCAAGATGAAAATTAAATGGCCACTGCTAATCCTGTTCCTTCATGATGTTGCCCTATTCCAGGGCAATAAAACACTGAGAAACAAATTCAACAGTAGTTCCATGATCAACAGGATGAACGCAAACAGCTTCAATGGCCTCCCCGGTCAACAGATCTAAATATTAAGGGAACTTCTGGAACACAACGTATAAGATTTTCACACCCTCATCACTCAATGAAATGAACACTTTTTGTATTGAAAAAAATGATGAAACATCCCAATACAAACAGCTGCTTATACTGTATGACAGCATTCTAAGAACGACTAAATCATTTCTGACTGCAAAGGATGCCTTTGCTTCTTATTAGAATGCTTGGGACATTTTGTAAGACAATAAGCCTCAGTTATAGTGCTGACGCTTTATCAGATGTTTTAGAAGTAATATGTAACTAAATACTTTTCTGTATACAATATTTGCATTTTTATTTACAAAGGGCTAATATTATTGGTACTGTGGAATAGTGGTTAACTAACTTTTTGTTATGTATCAGTTTAAATTTACATGTATTTTAAGTTTCATTGTTGTTTGTTGGTAGGTTGGAGTCATTTCATGTTTAATTTAGTTTTCATGTTTTTATGGTTTGCATGTTCTCCCCGAGTCTGCATGGGTGTCCTCCGGGTACTCCGGTTTCCTCCTACAGTCCAAAGACATGCAGGTTAGGTGCATTGGCGATTCTAAATTGTCCCTAGTGTGTGCTTGGTGTGTGGGTATGTGTGTGTGCGTGTGTGTGTGTGCCTTGCGGTGGGCTGGCACCCTGCCCGGGGTTTGTTTCCTGCCTTGCATCCTGTGTTGGCTGGGATTGGCTCCAGCAGACCCCCGTGACCCTGTAGTTAGGATATAGCGGGTTGGATAATGAATGGATGGATGGATGTTTTTATGGTATTTCTGCTTTTTTCATCTATAATTTCTTACTTATGTTCTGTCCCCTTAAATGTGTCTTCATTTACTGTGCTTTATGGGTGGAATCCCAGGAAGCCAGGCCATCATGATGTCACAGTTGCTGGTTCGTCCTTCTGACTATGTATTCCTGTCAGAAGATAGAATACTAATGGTGACATGAAGCTTCATGAAGCACCAATCCATTCTGGCAAAGTGTTTCGAGAAACAGTTCATTTCTTGATGGTTCATATAAACACCATGCCATCTGTGGCAGCATGTAGAAACGGCAAAATTACTATAAGCCACCTCAGTAATATGCTATCTATTAACAGGCCTTTAAATACAACATTTTCAAGATTATAAGTAAATGAAAATCTTTGTAAATCTGGTCTTTACTGAGAAGCATAGAGTAAATTTCTAATATCAATATTGCTGTAAATATAATCTCTTTATGAAAACACATGAATATCAGTTCTTTGGGCAGTTTTCTTAGCTTTTATATTTTTTACTGTTTGGACAGTATTTCTATTCTTTCAATAAAATGTGGAATTACATTAATTATCCATCCATCCATCCATGCTCTTCCGCTTATCCGAGGTCGGGCGCAGGGGCAGCAGCTTGAGCAGAGATGCCCAGACTTCCCTCTCCCCGGCCACTTCTTCTAGCTCTTCTGGGAGAATCCCGAGGCGTTCCCAGGCCAGCCGGGAGACATAGTCCCTCCAGCGTGTCCTGGGTCTTCCCCGGGGCCTCCTCCCGGTTGGACGTGC
This sequence comes from Erpetoichthys calabaricus, assembly GCF_900747795.2. NCBI lineage: Eukaryota > Metazoa > Chordata > Cladistia > Polypteriformes > Polypteridae > Erpetoichthys > Erpetoichthys calabaricus. Next base: position 167,606,802 of record NC_041395.2, on the reverse strand, counting down.
CCGGAACACTTCACCAGGGAGGCGTCCAGGAGGCATCCTGATCAGATGCCCGAGCCACCTCATCTGACTCCTCTCGATGTGGAGGAGCAGCGGTTCTACTCTGAGCCCCTCCCGGATGACTGAGCTTCTCACCCTATCTTTAAGGGAGAGCCCAGACACCCTGCGGAGAAAACTCATTTCAGCCGCTTGTATTCGCGATCTCGTTCTTTCTGTCACTACCCATAGCTCATGACCATAGGTGAGGGTAGGAACATAGATCGACTGGTAAATTGAGAGCTTTGCCTTACGGCTCAGCTCCTTTTTCAACACGACAGACCGATGCAGAGCCCGCATCACTGCAGACGCCGCACCGATCTGCCTGTCGATCTCACGCTCCATTCTTCCCTCACTCGTGAACAAGACGCCGAGATACTTGAACTCCTCCACTTGGGGCAGGATCTCACTCCCAAACCTAAGAGGGCACTCCACCCTTTTCCGGTTGAGGACCATAGTCTCGGATTTGGAGGTGCTGATTCCCATCCCAGCAGCTTCACACTCAGCTGCGAACCGATCCAGAGAGAGCTGAAGATCACGGCCTGATGAAGCAAACAGGACAACATCATTTGCAAAAAGCAGTGACCCAATTCTGAGTCCACCAAACCGGACCCCCTCAACACCCTGGCTGTGCCTAGAAATTCTGTCCATAAAAGTTATGAACAGAATCGGTGACAAAGGGCAGCCCTGGCGGAGTCCAACTCTCACTGGAAACGGGTTTGATTTACTGCCGGCAATGCGGACCAAGCTCTGACACCGATCGTACAGGGACAGAACAGCTCTTATCAGGAGGTCTGGTACCCCATACTCTCGGAGCACCCCCCACAGGATTCCCCGAGGGACACGGTCGAACGCCTTTTCCAAGTCCACAAAACACATGTAGACTGGTTTGGTGAACTCCCATGCACCCTCCAGGACCCTGCTAAGGGTGTAGAGCTGGTCCACTGTTCCGCAACCAGGACGAAAACCACACTGTTCCTCCTGAATCCGAGGTTCGACTATCCGACGGACCCTCCTCTCCAGAACCCCCAAATAGACTTTTCCAAGAAGGCTGAGGAGTGTGATCCCTCTGTAGTTGAAACACACCCTCCGGTCCCCCTTCTTAAAGAGGGGGACCACCACCCCGGTCTGCCAATCCAGAGGCACTGTCCCTAATGTCCATGCGATGTTGCAGAGACGTGTCAACCAAGACAGCCCTACAACATCCAGAGTCTTGAGGAACTCCGGGCGTATCTCATCCACCCCCGGGGCCCTGCCACCAAGGAGTTTTCCGACCACCTCGGTGACCTCAGTCCCAGAGATGGGGGAGCCCATCTCCGAGTCCCCAGGCTCTGCTTCCTCATTGGAAGGCATGTTAGTGGGATTGAGGAGGTCTTCGAAGTACTCCCCCCACAGACCCACAACGTCCCAAGTCGAGGTCAGCAGCGCACCATCCCCACCATACACAGTGTTGACACTGTACTGTTTCCCCCTCCTGAGACGCCGGACGGTGGACCATAATCTCCTCGAAGCCGTCCGAAAGTCGTTCTCCATGGCCTCCCCAAACTCCTCCCATGCCTGAGTTTTTGCCTCAGCAACCACCGAAGCTGCATTCCGCTTGGCCTGCCGGTACCTATCAGCTGCCTCCAGAGTCCCACAGGACAAAAGGGTCCTGTAGGATTCCTTCTTCAGGTTGACAGCATCCCTCACCGCCGGTGTCCACCAATGACAGGCACCGACTACCTTACGGCCACAGCTCCGGTCAGCCGCCTCAACAATAGAGGCACGGAACATGGCCCATTCGGACTCAATGTCCCCCACCTCCCTCGGGACATGGTTGAAGTTCTGCCAGAGGTGGGAGTTGAAGCTACTTCTGACAGGGGGCTCTGCCAGACATTCCCAGCAGACCCTCACAACACGTTTGGGCCTACCAGGCCTGACCGGCATCCTCCCCCACCATCGAAGCCAACTCACCACCAGGTGGTGATCAGTTGACAGCTCTGCCCCTTTCTTCACCCGAGTGTCCAAGACATGTGGCTGCAAGTCCGACGACACGACCACAAAGACGATCATCGAACTGAGGCCTAGGGTGTCCTGGTGCCAAGTGCACATATGAACACCACTATGCTTAAACATGGTGTGTGTTATGGACAATCCGTGATGAGCACAAAAGTCCAATAACAAAACACCACTCGGGTTCAGATCGGGGGGGCCATTCCTCCCAATCACGCCCTTCCAGGTCTCACTGTCATTGCCCACGTGAGCATTGAAGTCTCCCAGCAGTACGAGGGAGTCCCCAGAAGGTATGCCCTCCAGCACCCCCTCCAGGGACTCCAAAAAGGACAAACAACAGTTAGGACCTGTCCCCCCCACCCGAAGGTGGAGAGAGGCTGCCCTCTCGTCCTCCAGGGTAAACCCCAATGTACAGGCTCCAAGTCGGGGGTCAATAAGTATGCCCACAACCGCTCGGCGCCTCTCACCGGGGGCAACTCCAGAGTGGTAGAGAGTCCAGCCCCTCTCAATGAGATAGGTTCCAGAGTCCAAGCTGTGCGTCGAGGTGAGCCTGACTATATGTAGCCGGAACCTGTCAACCTCGCGCACTAGCTCAGGCTCCTTCCCCTTCAGAGAGGTGACATTCCACGTCCCAAGAGCCAGCTTCTGTAGCCGAAGATCCGACCGCCAAGGTCCCCGCCTTCGGCCACCACCCAACTCACACTGCACCCGACCTCCTTGGCCCCTCCCATAGGTGGTGAGCCCATGGGAAGATTACATTAACTAAGTAAAACTAAGTGAAATTGTTTGTGTAACCCATGGGCAAGGAGCATCACTAGAAACAGAAAAAACAAATAATATAGAGAAGACTTTAATAATTAAAATCACAGACACAGCAATACTCAACACAATTCGAGGGTCAAATAAATGATTTTTATTTGACAAGACATCTTCTTCATACAAACAAAAGCAAAATAAACCAATCACATTTCCTCCTTCCTCCTCCAAAACAGTGTTGCCCACTACCTCCCAACTCTGACTCATTAAAGTGAGGCAGTGGGATCTCTTTTAAACTCGACCTTGGAACTTTTTCCGGTCTCCTGCCCAGGTCATGTAGCAATCAAGGCAGTCCTCCCCAGGTTGCGCTGAAACAAGGGCAGTCCCCAAAGACCCCGACAGAGCAGTGTTTCCGGACTCCAATTCTCATTCCACCCTGTGGGTGTTCTAATCAAGTTCAGTCCTGAGGAGCACTGCCACCTGCCATGTGGAGGAATGACCTGCTCCTGGTAAGCCCTTTCGCTTGTTACTTCCATTATGGCCTCCAGGCAGGGTATGAAACCTTCCTTTATCCCATTTTTGACCTTCTTCTGGGAGTCAGGTGCCCTCATCGGGTGGTTTCTTGGTGCTGCAGGGAGAGAAGAAGAAGAGAGAGAGAGGGAGAGATTGTGTCAGTGTCAGATCTTAAGATTATTTTTGATAGCTATTAGAGCATAGTACACTATTTCAAATATTTAAAACAAACAATCAGAGCCTTCAACTGTCTGTTTTGAGAGAGTGAAGGAAAGAAGGATGGAAAAATATATGAAACCTTTATTCCTAAAAATATAAATTATTTTCACAATATCAGGTATTTTCAGCTGTTAAGAGTAATTTTATAAAAAATGAAAGCAAAAATAAATAATTTTTTACAATAAAAAAAGAAACAATATCAGCAGGTTTAGTTTTTCATCAGCGTACAGACTCTAGGCACTTTTGTCAAAGATACCATTAAAATTTATCTGAGGTTTAATCAATTCATTGTACAATGTTTGTATCCATTCATTGCCAAACGACCTTTTGAAGCTGTAACTGATTTGTCAGCACCCAAACTCTGCTCAGGAATATGTCAACTTTAGTGAATCTCTCTATCACTGCCTCAGAGAATGATTTTATTTTCAAAAAGGATTTCTCATTGCTGTGCAATGTGACAAAAAACAAAATGCAAACACCTGACAAGTAATCTGACTCATTTTTCACTCATATTTTCCTGTCCAAAATACATTTCAAATACTGTTTTGTTGACCAGCACATTGTATCTTCAGGCTTTTGAATTATATACAATAAGTACAAAGAAAACCAGCAACTCATCATGATTTACATCAGACCACATGAGCACTATAATTTGATTTCATTGTGTTGATAGATCATTGCTATGCCAATATGTTGAGTTGGGTCAGTAAAAATCTCATCTAACATTCCATCAATTATGAACACATTGAAACGCTATAAGGAATCCTCTGGATCCAAAACATCTGTCGTACCTTTGTGGTTAGTAAACATCATCTTTGAAAGTTGTCCAGAATCTTGTTGTCCAACGCACATTCAGAAGTGGTGTCAGTGTTTGCCGTTTGTGCAAAATCATCACCTTCATATGCTTCACTATCACTAGAAATAAAACCTATAATGTTGTCACAGGCCATTTCTAAAGAATTAAAGCTATTAATACACAACACATCTTTTTCTTCTTCATGGACTTTATCTCCAGCAGCTCAAATTCAGTTCTCCTGCTGCTGCAGACAGTGTTCTAACAGCCACTGTCCACCATTATCTACAGCTCACTGAAGAGATGTAATCTCGGAGATGGTAGTGCTAGTGGTAGACAAGTCACCTTAGGAATAATGGGAAAGCAGTTAATGAAGTCACAATAGGCCATTCTAGGAGCAGGGTTTTTTTTTTAAACAAATAAATATTTTGAATACATTTTTTTAATTCTTGGGATCCCTATAGCCAATGGGGTCTGGGTTATGACCCAGCCTGTGCAGAAGTCTGGCCATAGTTGGAGGCTTCGGTGTTACTTATGAAAAAAGAAGAGAATATATTACAAAGTCCTTCTTGATTGTCTATAACCCATTTAACCAATGATTCAAATGAATTGACCATAATCTTTGTAATTTGTATTAGAGTAAACAGAAACTCTTTAACATCTGCCACATCAACATTGCTGATTTTAAGCTGCCCTCATGAAATGCATCAAAAATATTCTTCTGGATTTTATTAGTTTTACAAGTTCGACAAAAATTTACAGGACATCATCAACAGCCATTATGTTTTCAAATCTGTTTGCTAAGGTCAACCAACATTTAGTTATGCCATGCAATGCCAACCTTATGGACTTTAGTTTTTCTTAAAACATAGTGTTTGAATGTTTAGGACAGGGATGCCAACACTTTTTCAGCTTGCGAGCTACTTTTAAAATGACCAGGTCGAAATGATCTACCTACATTAAAAATGCTATATATATATATATATATATATATATATATATATATATATATATATATATATATATATATATATATATATATATATATACTGAGCATACTTTATACATAAAATATATGTTGTCGTAACTTGCATAACTGAATAACCTTTATGGCACAATAACAATTCAATACATTTATGGTCACTACAGTATTTGGATTTAATAATCTTCATGTGGGAAAAGGCTGATTCGGATAAATAAGTAGAGCCGAATAATGCAGTCAAGGAGGCAGCGCATTTCCTCATGTTTGGGTGCTTTTCCTCTGTGAGTAAGTTCCAAAACTGTCCAAGAGCCCCATACTTCAGGTGAATGTCATCCTGTAGTGTCAAAATCTCATCCTCCACTGTAGAGGAGTTTTAGGTGAAACAGTGTTGCAATTTTTGATGCGGGTGAATCACCCTTAACATCTTCCTTAAATGGATAGCACTTAAATGTAGTGATTGGCTCAAGTAAAGCTGAGTCTTGAAACCGTCTGTCAAAGTCTGACAGGCAATTTTCAATCTGCTCTGTGTAGCGTATGCTGTCAAGTTGCGCACATGCCTTCCATTGCATCTGCAGCTCTGACGCGAGGTTTTGGATGTTTCCCAAATCAAGGCACTGCAGCTTTGAGGACAGATGTTGCATTTTTCATTTGAAAGCATTAACTGAGCTAATCATATTGACCATGGTTTTCTCTTTTCCTTGCAGCTGTAAATTAAGCTCATTCAACATGTTGGTCAGATTGGAAAAAAAAATGCCAAGTCTAGCGGCCTTTGATCGTTATTAAGTTGCTTGTATTCTGCATGTTTAATGACAAGGAGAAACTCCTTTTTCTCTGGCCAAGGGTCTTGAAATCTCCGCAGGAATTTCTCCCTAGCCATCTGTCTCAACGAAGGCCTCTTTTATCATCTCTCCATCTTGGAAGGACTTCTTATGCTTAATGATCGAGTGACTCACCCGGAACGATGCTTCGGTGTGTCTGCCTTTGCTTTTGAATTCAGCCGAGTGAAAAATGATGGCTGTCCGATTAACTGTGATTTTAGTTCCCTCTCCTTTCTCTTTCTCAGATTGCTTTTCGGAAGGAAGTCAGTTTCGTAGTTTTTATGAACAGTTCGAAAGTGCCTTTCCACATTTTCCTTCTTTGGAATAGCAATGATAGACTGACAGATCAGACAAACGCACTTCGATTGTGACATTGTGAGAAAAAAAAATCCTCTTCCAATTCCACATCCAGCCCATACCCTGCCCAAACAAATTTTTTTTAAATCCCTTCTTTAGTCGATATAAATTGGAAGGCTAACTAGATCACAGCTGGAGTTTTGCAGTAGCTCACGCGTTTGATCGTGCACGCGGGATGACCAATGTGTTAGTAGAAAAGAGATCTCAGACTGGCCGCCCTGTATGTCAATCAAGTGGCAAATGCCATAGAGAGAATATATAGACTAACGTTTAAAACATTTTTTTTAATGCAATGCAATCTACCTGAACTACCTTTCCGATCTACCGGTCGATCGCGATCGACGTATTGGGCACCCCTGGTTTAGGACCACGACTGTTATTTTGATGAGAAGGTGTGAGGCCTCCAAAAATACCAAGGTATCAGATTAGAATCCTAACTGGTCTGCCGAGCAGAGGTTCACTTGTACTCAGCCAGGTCCCTAATTCTAATTGCTGACTTTGGCTAGAGCAAGTCCAAAAATGGGGAGATACCTAAACAATTAGAAATATACAAAAATATAAACGGGCCATAAAAGTAGGGTTTGACCATAAAGCCTTAAGAAGGGATTTATTAATGAAACTAACACAAAAGGCAAAAATACTAAAGCGAGCACAAAAAACTTTACTTTATAAAGATAATCCACAGGAAACAATTCTCAATATGATATTCAATAAGCAGAATCCTTAAAACAGAGTGAGAATAAAAAAAAATCAGAAAAATGTTAACTAAGAAAAGACGATACTTACTGACTCCACTATAATTGAATTCCTAATCCTGAGCCTTCTTGACTTATTTATATGACCAGAGTGATGGCTTGGTAGCAGTGATGTTAAGTGGTCCTGCCTCTGGGGGCTGACCACAAAGAACAGCAGAATATTTAAATAGAGAGAACATAATTATAGAAATACAAATGAAACCTGAAAAAATAACACAAAGACATAAAAAATAATAAATAAAAGGTAATAAAAACAAAAACAAAGGATAAAACACATAGACTGAAGCTGATAAATAACAATGAGCTCATAAGTACGTAGGCATTGACCTATAACTGGAAGGAGGCTGTGATCCAATCAGCAGAGGTGTCATTTTCTCTCTAAAACTAGGTGCATGCATCTCTTTATTCTCTTTGGCACTACAAGCTTATCTGCTCCATTTGAGCCCAAAAGGTTTTCCTCTAAGACATCCTGGAGCTGAACACTGGGAGCACTATCTCTAGGATCTACTCTTCCATGGCTAATGATTGTCTAAGTCAGGGAGAAGAAGCATTACTTTAAAAAATTTGTCCCCAGTGACAGAAAGAGTTCTGTTATTTTTCTGCAGTACTTCAAAGGTCACAACAAAGAACCTAGCACTCCAGGTGAGCTGAGGAGGCCAGTGCCACATCATAGACATGGATGAAGGACATTGTGGCCAAGACATGCACTAAACAAGAAGAGTTCTTCAGTTGAACCTGGAAGGCATTACACACAAAGGATATCATCCTCAAAAGCTAGGCATGGTAACACTTTACCTATGACAAGACAAGTGAGAATTCCAAGCAGGCTAAAGAAACTAAAGAAAACATTAAAATAGACAAAGAGCAGTCTCTTCTGTGTTATATGTTTTGTCTTGCCTGTATTGCCTCTGTCTTTTGTGTAGAAATATACTACATTAATAATTGTTATATTCTGTCATTATAGTGTAATGACTACAGACTAGTGGCACTTACTTCTTACATCATGAAGACCTCTTAGAGACTGGACAAAGATTGGAGTGCAGGATGCAATGGTATATCTGCTCCACTAGGCTTAGTATCATTCTGGACAAAGCTGCCAGCACTGTGTGAATTATGCTTTTTCATTTCTCCAGTGCCTCCCATACCATCCAGCCATCCATGTTATGGGGTAAACTCAAAGATATACAAGTGGTTGAGCTTATGATGTCCTGGATAATGGACTGTCTGTCTGGCAGACCACAGTTTGTGAGACTCAAGGATTGTTTTTCCAATACAATGGATGAGATCAACACTGGAGCACCACAAGAAACAGTCCTATCTCCTTTTTCCCTCACTCTGTACATCTCAGACTATAAATATAATACCAGGTCATGTCACTTGCAGAAACTGTAAGATGATTCTGCACTTATGGGGTGTATTGATAAAGGGGATGAGACAGAGTGTAGGAATCAGGTAGAGAACTTTGTTTCTTGGTGGAAAGAGTCTGAAAGTAAGTCAGCATCTTAACATCAGCAAAACCAAGAAACTGGTTACTGAACTTTGCTGCACCAAAGAGCCTCTGTGTCCGGTCACTATTCGATGGGTAAATGTGGACTGGTCTATGAATACTGAGGAACTACTGTATATAAGAAAGGACAGAGCAGACTCTTTTTCTTTAGGAGACTGTGTTCCTTAAATGTGGAAAATTAATACTTCATGGGAAGTGAAATCCTTCACATCTTCTATAACTCTGTGGTGGTGGTCAGCCAGATTTCCTCTTGGTGACAAGTTCTATCTATCTATCTATCTATCTATCTATCTATCTATCTATCTATCTATCTATCTATCTATCTATCTATCTATCTATCTATCTATCTATCTATCTATCTATCTATCTATCTATCTATCTATCTATCTATCTATCTATCTATCTATCTATCTATCTATCTATCTATAGCAATAAATTCTGTTACTCTGTGTTATAATAACAGGTGTGCGTAAGTTGCTCTAACATAATTTCAATGACCAGAGACCCCAACTATAAATCAAGGGAGGGAATATTAAGTGAGAAATTTACCAAAGCCTTGTATTAATTATTGGCTTTGCCAAAAGCTAAGCTGAAAACTGTCTAATTAATATCAATTGATCGATTCAGCTTCCTTATAAAGAATAAGTGGATCCTAGTAGACTGGTAAGAAAACTGGCCAGGTGTCAATCCAGGCAGCATCTCACAGAGGACAGACAAACATATATCAGACTTGGGTAAAATGTGCAAATCATATGGAAAATGACTTGGCTGGGATCTGAACCCAGGAGTGTGGAACTGAGAAGAAGCCCTGTGTCACCTATAAGAAAATATTAAACTTTTAGTTAACTTCTAGTTAGTTAAAAAACAACAACCAAAAAGGTAAATCAGGCTATTCATATAAAGAAACAGCCTGCTTTATAGTCATGTCTTGACATCCGAAACTCTCATTTTCAAGGCGTTTATCATACAAACGGATTAGAATGGCCAATGTGAATGTCTCTGGTTATTAGTACCTTCTTATACAAAGTACAAGAGGAATACTGAGGACGTTGCACAGTTCAGATGTGATTTCCTTATAGCTATTAATATGTATGCCTTAAATAGAGGCACACCGTTAAGCAGCTTATGATCCAATGAAAGGGAAAATTCCCCCAAGGACATAATATGTGAGCAGTGACAGCCTGGATAGTTTTATATTTACTTAGATTTGCTGTACTTACGTCAAGCATCTAAGAGCCTGTGGGGGAGAAAGGCAAGCAAATTGTAAATGCACAAACCAGAAAAGCAATTGTGGGAAATAAAAGATTGAACTGTTCTTATAGTGCAAAGGTGCCAATGAACATTAATTAGAAGTGTTCTGTAGTTGCATATAAAGGACACTTTCTCTCTCAAAATGACCATGCACTTGGATTTACAACAAACAAATACCTCATGTCCACTTTACCTTATGATAGTAATTGGGTTTTTAAAATGGAGACTGTGATACTTTACTCAGCTGCTCTTCTATGTCAGCAACAAAGAGTAAAGACAACTATAGAGAATAAACCACTGGATGAACAAATTTTGACTGAGTTATGCTCTCAATCCACTTTAGGTTAATTGCCAGTTCTATACTGGCCTATCCTGGTGTATAATTAAGAGTGCAAGGTGATGGATAGGTGATTTGTCCAAGATCCTTTCCCGTCTTGTCCTATATGATGCCAAATAGGTCCTGGCCCCCTGCAAACCTGATTTAAGTGGGATAGAGAATGTTATGTTACATTAAAACAATCTACTTACGAAAGTGGGAATATCCAGAGCCGATGCAGCCGGTGGCATTGTTCTCAAGAAGCTGTGGATTTCTGGCCATTGTGGACTGCATGTCATTGTAAGAAATAAATCTGGCCGACCGATAGTCCTGGATATTGCCGTTGGATCATGATATAACTGTTGGAATGCTCTTGGACTACCTTGATATGATGATGGTAATATTACTGCTTTACCTATTTTGAATTTGTCTGAACTATTGATATTTGAATTTTGAACGTAATCAATGAGATCTTGTATATGTTCCATTCTAAGTTTAGCTTGATTCGATTTAATAAAGAAGAGACGATTAGCTGTGACTTTTACATACGCATTAATAATGTAATGTTGCGAAAGACGTTGAGATGATAGAAGTGGGCTAAATACATGGGAATGTATCGCTAATTTTGATCCGAAATATTGTGTGGGTGTTATTTGTTTTTCTGAATGCGTTTGTTTCATATTGTACGACCATCCTGTTTTGCCATCTGGGAAAAGCAAAGGAAAGAGTATAGGGTCGGCATGTGGCGATGTATTTGACATAAATGATGAATCATGCTTTGCCTTTGGATATACACGAATATCTACTCTGTCTTTGATACCTCCGTGTTTCAAAATTATTATCGCTGACAATTCGTCACATGTGGGATCATTATAAATGTGACTGTGATCTTTCTGATTCATATAGAAATCCAAGAAAATTTCTTTGTCCGTGTTTTGCTGATAAATTTAGTGTAAAGTGCGATACTTTTGGACATATGGGTTTGCATCCATTATTGGCTGTATAATTTCTATTACGTTGGATCGTTTAACTCTTTCGAGTTTATGTTGCATCACTTCTTCGTGATCATAAAGATACACCTGACCAAATTGTGTTTTTTTCTAAATTAAACTTGTCGTAGCAGTAATTGTTGCGGGAACACAGATTCTCATAATGTATGGTCCATTATTGTGTAAATTAATGTTTTGTGCATTGAATGATGCTAATCCGAAAAGATTATTGAAGACGCGTATATTTTGCCTGTAGTTTTTGTGCATTTCACTTTCACCAAACAACAAATCTTTGAATTCTTGCAGAAACGTGTCTTCATTGGGAAGCAGCAGTACTTTTCCCTGATGGCAACACGAATTAGAAGATCTACAAGTCTCCGACTTAAACTTTGAAGCCTTACAATATCTACATACTTTCGACATATCACCTACTGTATGTCCATATATTCAATCTCTTTTTGCTGTTCTGTTATTTCACCTAGTAATAATTTACGTTTGCTTGTGCGAATGCGATCGGTAGTCTCTTTTGTTTGTTTGTTTTGTTTTGTTTGTTTAAGTACTTTGATATTTTTGAACTTGCTCTGAGAGTGTATTGCGCCAAGGTTTTTTTTGAGCCTTTCGAATTCCACTGCTTTCATAATCTGTAACCTGCTCTGCATGTGTATGGCCCCAACGTTTTTTAACATCTGTATGAAGTGCAGAACAAGCATGGAACTCGACAGGGCTGAGCTGACAAACTCCAAATCCCATAATGCCCTGTGGGAATCCACTGCACTGCTGCAACCAGGGCTACCATTAGTGTTCCGGTGGGGACAATATCCTGTGCATGGTGTCTACCCCGTCCTTCCCTCACCATGGTTATAAAGAGCAACTATAGTCTTTACTAAAACAAAAACAAAAGCTAGCATGTGTTGAGAGGCTAAAGAGGTAAGTTTTTTGGAGTTTTTTTTTGTCAGTCAATGGGATAAGCTCAATGGGAGCAGAGAGGGTGACTAAATACTCAAAATAAAAATACATACAGTAGCTAGCTATCAGACTACACCTGCTATACACTGTCTCATTCCATCATTTTTGCAAATCTGTGTTCCACTGTTTTTCAAATTGTGTCTTTGATTTTTGTATTTTTTGTTATTTACCTCTACTTTCTTGTTTTTTCTTTGCATGGGGTTTTTTTTGGGGTAAGTTTTTCCCAGGCTCTTTACAGTTTTAGGACCCTACTTAAGGCACCTGATGCCCTAGAAACTTGGATGTGGCATTCATTAGCTTCTGACAGTGTTTTTCAGCTCACTTTTGTGCATCCCTTTATTTTGAGCTTTGGCCCTTTGATCAATTAAATATCTTGAGATTTCTCTTTACTTGATTTGGCTCTGCTATCTGCTGTTTTGATTCTAGTTTGGGTGGCATGGTGGTGCAATAGTATCGCTGCTGCCTTGCAGTAAGGAGACAACAGTTCACTTCCCAGATCCTTCTTACGTGGAGTTTGCATGCTCTCCCCGTGTCTTCATAGATTTCCTCCAGATGCTCTGGTTTTCTCTCATAGTCCAAAGGCAAGCGGGCTAGGTGAATTTGCAATCCTAAATTGGCCCTAGTGTGTGGTTGGGCTTGACATGTGTGTGTTTATCTTGCGATGGACTGCCGTTCTCTCCAGGATTTTTTCCTACCTTGTGTCCTATGCTAGTTGGGATAGGCTCCAGCAGACCCCTGTGACTCTGTTCAGGTTAGAAAATGACTGACTGACTGACTGATTCTGCTTAGTCATAGCAAGTAAATGGTTGCGGTCAAAGTAGAAACTAAAACACCAATCCAACACACACTTATACTATTTTAAAGTCATCAATCCATCCATCCATCCATCCATTATCCACCATTTATCCGAGGTCGGGTCGCGGGGGCAGCAGCCTAAGCAGGGAAGCCCAGACCTCCCTCTCCTCGGCCACCTCCTCCAGCTCCTCTGGGAGGACCCCGAGGCGTTCCTAGGCCTGCCAGGAGATATAATCCCTCCAGTGTGTCCTGGGTCTGCCCCGTGGCCTTCTCCCAGTGGGGCATGCCTGGAACACCCCCCCAGGGAGGCGTTCAGGGGGCATCCTAACCAGATGCCCGAACCACCTCAACTGACTCCTCTCAATGCGGAGGAGCAGCGACTCTACTCCGAGTCTCTCCCGGATAACTGAACTCCTCACCCTATCTCTAAGGGAAAGTCCAGCCACCCTGCAGAGAAAACTCATTTCGGCCACTTGTATCCGCGATCTTGCTCTTTCGGTCACTACCCAAAGCTCGTGGCCATAGGTGAGGGTAGGAACGTAGATCGACTGGTAAATCGACAGCCTCGCCTTTTGGCTCAGCTCTCTCTTCACCACGATGGGCCGTTGCAGAGCCCTCATTACTGCGGATGCCGCACCGATCCGTCTGTCAACCTCCCGCTCCATTCTTCCCTCACTCGTGAACAAGACCTCGAGATACTTGAACTCCTCCACTTGAGGCAGTACTGTGTTCCTAACCCGGAGAGAGCATTCCACCCTTTTCCGGCTGAGAATCATGGCCTCGGATTTAGAGGTGCTGACTCTCATCCCCGCTGCTTCACACTCGGCTGCAAACCACTCCAGTGAGAGCTGGAGGTCACTGTCCGATGAAGCCAACAGAACCACGTCATCCGCAAATAGCAGAGACGAGATTCTGAGGTCACCGAACAAGACCCCCCCCCCCCGCTCCTTGGATGTGCCTAGAAATTCTGTCCATATAACTTATGAACAGAATCTGTGAAAAAGGGCAGCCTTGGCTGAGTCCACCCTCAACAGGAAATGAGTCTGACTTATTACCGGCAATGCGGATGAAGCTCCTGCTCCTCCTGTACAGGGACTGAATGACTCGTAACAACTAGCCTTGTACCCCGTACTCTTGGAGCACACCCCACAGGATGCTTCAAGGGACACGGTCGAATGCCTTCTCCAAATCCACAAAACACATGTGGACTGGTTGGGCAAACTCCCATGACCCCTCCAGGATCCTGGCCAGGGTGTAGAGCTGGTCCAGTGTTCTATGGCCGGGACGGAATCCGCATTGTTCCTCTTGAATCCGAGATTCGACCATCGTCCAAACTCTCTTCTCCAGCACCCCTGAATAGACCTTACCGGGGAGGCTGAGGAGTGTGATCCCCTATAGTTGGAGCACATCCTCCGGTCACCCATCTTAAAAAGGGGAACCACCACCCCGGTTTGCCAATCCAGAGGCACTGTCCCCGATGTCCATGCGATGTTGCAGAGACGTGTCAACCAGGACAGCCCCACAACATTCAAAGCCTTGAGGACCCCAGGGTGAACCTCGTCCACCCCAGGTGCCCTGCCACCGCGAAGCTTTTTAACTATCTCGGTAACCTCAGCCCCTGTTATGGACGGGGCCCCCCCCCATACCGGAGTCCTCCAGCTGTGCTTCCTATAAGGAAGACATGCTCGAAGATCCTCGAAGTATTCCTTCCACCGGTCAATAACGTCTCCAGTTGAAGTCAGCAGGGCCCCATCTCCACTGTACATAGTGTTGGTGGAGCACCGCTTTCCCCTCCTGAGGTGCCTGACGGTTTGCTAGAACCTTCTCGGTGCCGACCGAAAGTCATTTTCCATGGCTTCCCCAAACTCCCCCCATGCCCGAGTTTTTGTCTCTGCAACAGCCGATGCCGCCACACGCTTGGCTCACCGGTACCCCTCAGCTGCCTCTGGAGTCCCACTGGTCAACCAGACCCGATAGGACTCTTTCTTCAGCTTGACAGCCTCTCGAACCTTAGGTGTCCACCACCGAGTTCGTGGATTGCCGCCGTGAGAGGCACCGACAACCTTGCGCCCACAGCTCTGTTCTGCTGCTTCGACAATGGAGGCTCGGAACATGGCCCATTCAGACTCAATGTCCTTCCCTTGGAATGAGATTGAAGTTCAGCCGGAGGTAGCAGTTAAAGATCTTTCTGACTGGTTCCTCTGCCAGACGTTCCCAGCAGACCCTCATTATTCGTTTGGGCCTGCCTGGTCTGTCCGGCAGCCTCTCCCGCCATCTGATCCAACTTACCACCAGGTGGTGATCAGTTGACAGCTCAGCCCATCTCTTCACCCGAATGTCCAAGACATAAGGTCGCAGATCTGATGACACGATTACAAAGTCGATCATCGAGCAGCGACCTTGGGCATCCTGGCGCCAAGTGCACTTATGGACACCCTTATGCTCGAACATGGTGTTCGTTATAGACAATCCATAGCCAGCACAGAAGTCCAACAACTGAACACCACTCGAGTTTAGATCAGGGAGGCCATTCCTCCCAATCACACCTCTCCAGGTTTCACTGTTGTTGCTGACGTGAGCGTTTAAGTCCCCCAGCAGGACGAAAGAGTCCCCAGGAGCTGCGGCTCGCAGCGCCTCTTCCAGGGACTCCAAGAAGGTGGGTACTCTGAACTGCTGTTTGGCGCATAAGCGCAAACAACAGTCAGAGTCCTTCCCCCAACTTGAAGGTGTAGGGGAAACAACCCTCTCGTCCAACGGGGAGAACCCCAACATACAGGCCTCGAGCTGGGGGGCCATAAGCAAGCCCCCTCCTGCCCGACGCCTCTCACCCACAGCAACTCCAGAGTGGAACAAAGTCCAGCCTCTCTCAAGAGGAATGGTTCCAGAGCCCAGACCATGTGTAGAGGTGAGCCCGACTATATATAGCCGGTACCTCTCAACCTCTTGCACCAGTTCAGGCTCCTTCACCGCCAGAGAGGTAACATTACATGTCCCAAAAGCCAGTTTCGGCAACCGAGGGTCGGAACGCCAGAGTTCCCGCCTTTGGCTACCACCCATATCACATTGCAACCCTACCCCTATGGCCTCTCTTGCAGGTGGTGGGCCCACAAGAGAGCGGAACCACATTGCTCCTTCGGGCTGAGCCCGGCTGGGCCCTGTGGTCGAAGGTCCAGCCACCAGGCGCATGCCAACGAGCTCCTCCCCCGGGCCTGGCTCCAGGGTGGTGCCCTGGGTACCCTTTCCCGGGCAAGGGAAACGCCGATCCTTAATTAAATTCCATATGGGGTCTCAATCAACAATGTAAATGTTTAGCATGTAAAAGGAAACTGGAATACCCAAACATCAGATCATTTATACTCCACATAGACAGTTAATTAAACCCAGAATTCAGTTTAACTATTGAAACAAAATGCTACCCAATACCCAGACTATAAAGAACAAACTTCCAGTTAAAAGCTTCAGGTATAGTTATAGAACTGTGATCTCTGATACCATAAATAACTTGGATTTCAAAATATCACAAAGCTTTGGTCATTAAAATTTATTTATAAAAATAGCAAGTACCAAAAGATCCAGGTCAAAGTTCCAGAATTTGGGGGTTCAAACTCTAAACCAGTAATTTCTGGCATGTTGAACTTGCTTAAAATGTTTCATCATCAGACTAAGCACAGAAAAGAATAAGCTAAGATGATGAGTACGTCATATAGAGCTAAAAAAATACATAAGAGGTACACCTGGGGTGAATGAAAACAAATCCCATCACCGCCATCTACAGCCTTGTACTCAGCAAAAAGAAAAAGAAAGAAAAAGTTTAAAATGCAAAAGTAAAAAAAAGTGCTTGTTTTGAGAGCTTGTTATCTAGCCAATTTCGACAAGAGAAAATTCTATTAAAGCTCTGTAAGAAGTACATTAGAGCCAAGCTTTCACGAGTGCTCTCGATGAATAAACTTCCCTTTAATTCAAATGGCTCCCATTGTTGCTTTATCATCCTGGAGCAGCTGGGCATTTTCGTGGACAAATAGGCACGGGTGCGAGGGACAAAAGGAGGGCTGCACTGAGATCATTGAAATCCATCTACTTAGGTGATTCATTTTCCTGCAGACAAGCGGTCACAAATAAGCTTTATTCCAGGCTTGTTTGTATTTCGATCAGCCACAATGGGCCTCAGGAATTAGAAAAATGTCGACCAGCGTCCTTGCACTGTTTCCTGGCTCAATGGTGGTGCTCTGCGTGGGCAGTCTGACTCATAGGGCAGCAGTGTGCTGCTGCTCTGTGCTTTACAAAAGCCTTACAGATGGAAATAAAGTGTAGGGCAAGAAAAGAAGATACAGAAAAGGTACAATTACATCTCCTACAATGGCAGACTGCAACAGTAGAAAATTAATGAGGAGTGTGAGGAGCCACACCACAGTCTGTCACTTTTATTTCTCTAATTTTATTTCTCTTTTTTAATATCACAGGAGCACACAGTTCTGAGTTCACCCTAATAGATTCACATTGGTCTTGTCTGCCAAGATCTTCATGCTGTCAGCCAGATTAGGTATCATGTTTGCAAATAAGATAAATGAGGTTACTCAGTAGGAGTCAGGGTAAGCAGCTCATCAAGGGAATTTAACTATTTTATCTAAAACAAATGCTTTCTTATAAATTCAAAAAGACTTTGACATTAATTCAGATGCTCTGCAGATGGCTATTTCTCAGTCAGTGAGAACATGGTGTGCATGAAAATAAAATGTAATTTATCTATAGCAGACGGAGAAATCAGTTGACTGAAATTTTACAACAACAGCTTTTACATACAGCTACAGAGACAGAGAAAATATGTGTAGTAAAGCTAAAGCAAATTGTCCTCACAAAAACTCATAAAAGGAATAAAATATAGCACAAGAAATTCTGAGATCTTGCTAAAAAGGCATATCAAGTCTGAGCAAAATACTAGTTTGTTGAATTTCTTAAGCAAGGCTTTTCATTTAAAAAAGCAGACATTGGTCTCCATGTTCATCTTTCATCCACACTACCCTAGTGTTTTCAACTCCCAAAAAATGGAGACTTCTGAAAACACTCTCCAGAACCATATACTTCTGAAAATGCTAGCTCAGCATTTCAGTGTGGATGTGCAAAAACTGCAGTCTAATCATGTTCTGATTTGTTTGTGCTTATAACGTGGCCCTTCCGTGGTTGGATCCTGCTCATTAAAACTTCTCATTCCCTGAAAACGTGTAAGACAAACATGGGCATAGAAGAGTTTCTTTCCATAACGCTTTTTTTGTTGCTTACCTGTATGCATCTAAATTACATTTTGTACAATTTAAACACTTCATACTTGTGAAGAGGCAAAAATTTTACCACTCACTAAAGTTTTGAGATAATTTCATTGCTGTTGGTGTTACAGTTGAAATGAGAATCAGAGTTCTGCAAGCGTTCATTATTTTGAAAGCACATAAAACAAAAGGAAATGTGATTTTCACTGGACTCTGAATCTTTCACTACATCATCCCTTTAATGTCTGACCTCGTCTTACTGCCATCTAAAACCCTGCTGTTGACAGCAGCATCTCTAATGTCTAAGCCAGAAGTTTTTATGTATGTTTGGGAGGGTTGATGTTTGTTTTTATTGTATTTTTTTGGGAGCTTCTGTAAAATTTTAATTTTCCCTTGGAGATAAATAAAATTCTAATCAAAATCTACTATAGTGGCATGCAATGCTTTGCAAAAAGTAATAATATCCATGTCTGTCCATTTGCCTGTCTGTCTGTATGAAACAACACAACACCCTGTGAGCCAATTTTTTTTTAAATGTGGCCAAACTTATTCTTCAAAGGAAATGTATTGATTTGGCACTATACACTGTGATGGAAACCAGGGTGTCAACGAGCCTCAAACCCCCAACACGAACACACGTAGAGTTCCTGGTTCAAATAAAGGATGGTTTATTCACCAAATCCTTCACAAGTAGCAAAAGCACAAGTGATCTCTATCTCTCTCTGCTAATCACAATTCCTCTCTCCATAATACTCTTACCACCGACTGTCCTCCTCCAGTTGAGTGTTACCTTCCTTCCTCCCAGCTCTGACGTGCTTGGGTAGGGGAGTGTGGATCCTTTTATTAAGGACCAGGCAGTACTTCCGGTACCAGGACCACTGCCCAATGGAAGCACTTCCAGGTCATGTGAAAGTACATTACAGAAGGAACTACATTTCCCAGCATGCCCTGTTGGCTTCCCACTGAGCACTGATGTCCAGTGCTGCTGCCATCTAGTGTGGTGGGGGAATAAAAAGTCCCCAGCGACATCTTTGCTTTCCAGTGGACTGTCCGTCCATCCTTTCTGATCCTTCCTTCCAGGTCCGATCCCCTTCTGCTCCCCATCCAGGATGCCTATCTGCCTGTTAGGAGCTTACCATTTGGGTAAGGGACCATCCTCTCTTCTGGCTGGGATGTCCTTCCAGCCCTTGTGGCAGCTACAATACAATTTTAAAATTTCAAAACCTCCCATTTAAAAGTATTGCCAAATTTGCAAACTCGTCTATCTTAAAATGGAAAAAGATTTTAGCATAACTTCAACTACAAATTAATTTACTCTTTCAGTTTTATTTGAGAGAGTTTACATCAACTTGTATGTTTTGTAAATTTTCACTTTTTTCTCCTCTGCTAGTGGCTACTGACGGCAAACAGATCTCCAATACAATGAAACACCAGTGGACTGCACAGGATAGGAAATTACTGTCACTGGCTGCTCCCACACATACAGTACTGGGTAAGTAATCCTGCATCTGCTAGTCCAGCTGGGTGCATGCAGAATCCGCTTCATGTTTCTCCCTCCTTTTTTTTTTTATTGATTTTCATTAAAAACAAATAACAATCAACACAATCAAGTCAAACTTAAGAAACCAGAATTCAGCCCCCACCCAAAAGAAAGAGAGGAGAGCCAACCAACACATCTTTTAAAGCAGCAAGGAAGCAAGAGTACCCTTTTCCCCGAAGCTTATTCTAAAATGTTATTGATTAGATCCTGCCATATTTTTAAAAAGTTTTGAAAAGAACTCAAAGTAAGAATTTGTTTTTTTCTAATTTCAAATACTATGGGACATTAGTTGCCCACTGACCTAAAACTGGTGGGGTGGGGTGGGATTCTTCCAGTTGAGCAAGATAAGTCTATATGCTAGTAGTGTAGTGAAGGAAATTATGGTTTGTTTGTCCTTCTCCACTTTAAGTTCATCTGGGAGTACACCAAACACAGCTATTAATGGATTAGGAGTGATTGTTACACCAAGGCTGTCTGATGGGCATTCAAAAATTATTGTCTAAAATAATCTTAATTTGGTGCATACCTAAAACATGTGGCTCAGTGAGTCTGGAGCTAGATTGTAACATTCACATTGTTGAATCTTGCCCTGGAAACATTTTGGATAATTTTAAACGATATTGATGCGCTCAATAGATTTTAAGTTGGATAACTGAGTGCTTTGCACATATGGAGCTGGAGTGTATTCTGTGCATGGCTGCCTTCCACTCTGTTTCTGAAAAATTAAATGAAAAACACTTTCCCCATTGTACCCTGGGACCTTTAAAAAGAATGCACTTTAAAATGTTTTTCTAAATTGTACAGATACTATCTGAGTCTTCAAGACTGATTAGTATTTCTTCTGGAATAGAATTAGAAAATTGGGCAAGTCCCGTTTCTAGCTTGAAAGTAGTGAAAAAATGGTGTTGATGAGAAGTTAAATTTGAAGTTTAATCGCTCCTTGGATGCAAAGACATTATCTATGTACAAGTCTCCAAATATTTTAATCCAGGACGTTTTCCAAACATTAAATACTGTGTATGCTTGAGAGGGCAGAAAAAAGTGGTTGTCATGTAGAGGTACAACAGTTAAGAGCTTCTCTGTCTTAAAATGCTTCCTACATTGGTTCCATATTCTGAGTGAATGAAGGGCAATTGGATTATTAGTGTATTGACAATAGTTTGTATTTACTGGAACACAGAGCAGGGAATATAAAGAAGTACTGCAAGGTTTTAATTCTTTTGCAGACCAGGCCTGTGTCCAGGGGCCTCATGTATAAACAACGTGTACGCACATAAATGTTGTGTATGCCCATTTCCACGCTCTCATCATGATGTATAAAAACTAAACTTGGCATAAAGCCATGCACATTCTTATGGCAGCAGCCTGCATACATATGTTTCCGCTTGGTATGACAAACTTGTGGCACTCAATGTCAAAGCAGTGCTACTGTTCCTGTGTGGTTTCCCTTTCTTTTTTAGATTCACACCCATGATGCTGTACTGCCACCCAGGGAGAACAACTAAGCCTAGGTCCACTTCATGATCAGAATACTGCTAGAGAAAAGCAGTTCCTTATTGAAATCTTTCGGGGTAACGTGACCAATGCTCATCCTATTTTTGATCCACTCACCACATGCCCCAGATCAGCATAAGATAGCAAGCATTAAAGCAATGAAAGGGCAAATAAAAATTTATATTTATATATTAACAAACAAGACAGTTTATGTAATTCCCCAAACAACAAGTACATAACAACAATTGAATACAAACTTTCACAGATTAGGGTGCAAGGTGCTCCCGCATGAGATAACCTGGTTCCCCCCAAATCCCAAATTAGACCACTGTTGTTTTATTACTCTACTTTCCCCTCTTGTATTATTAATATGTAGCCTTTGTCAGAATGCCTCAAATCTCACAGACTTACCAATGTTTATAAGGTATTGTACCATATAACTTCTCCTCATCTTCCCTTCTACATTTATAACCTCAGGCAATTAGGTGTAGTAAAAAACAAGCAGGAGTTAAGTTACACTTTAAATAATGTATTATTGATAATATCCATAAATAATAACAATATGGAAAGTACATTTGAATATTGGCAACCATACAACCTGATAAATGCTGATGTGTAGTTTCAGGCGGCACACAGACTTAGTTACTTAAAATGTCTCTAGTTAAGTCCTCATTTTTGGTCAGCTTTCTTCAGAACACGCTGCCTGCCTGTCTCAATATGGCTGCTGAGCTGTGCTCTTCATTGTGTTGTCCTTTTCAGTTCATGGTGCGAGATGCTCCTTTATCAGTTGGTAAGAGAAAGGGAGAAGGGTAAAGCAAGCAAAATTATAGATTTTCTGTCCAAGCCCTACAGCCAATAGGGTGTTATGGTACTTAAAGGATTCTGATACAAGCCAATTCCAAATAGCCTTACTTCAGACCAATGGGGCAGAGAATACCTTCACACCTGCCCCGAAAACCATGTGTTAAGTTGAAGCTTGCCAGCTAGGCAGTCTAGCTTTCCTGTGGGGGTTGACTGAGAGAGCCCTGCAGAGAAACATTTGCCAAACTTGTTGGAGGCACTTCCCCCAATCGTGTTGTAAAATTTACTATCCTAAATTAGTCTTAGGTGGTAAAAATGAACGTTTCTCACTAATGAAATACTAATATTACATTGTGTTGCCTAAGTTACAAATAAAGGCATACAAAATACTTATCAACTTGTATGAAAAATTTCATTCCACAACAACTGTGCTTACAGTTCAAGAGCACAGTGAAATGCTGGAAGCCCAGTGAAGTACGCCAGCAGCCAATGGCAATAACAAATGTTTTGTCCTACCAGTCCCAAAAGACGATCTCTCTAGTGAAACCACAAAGAAAGTTAGTCTTCAGAGATGCATCTCCCTTGTATCCCTGAGTAAAATAAAACCTTTTTCCAGTAGGTGGCTCACAGGTGGACACTTGGCGCTAACACACTGCTTCTCCCTACTTCACTGCTCGATGTCTCTCTCTCTCTCTCTCTTTCTCTCTCTCTTCCTTCCTTTTCAGGTTAAATTGTCTTCAGCCCAACCATCCTGTCCGCACTGTGTCTTCCCCTTGAAGGTGTAGGTCCCCATTTTCGGAGATTGTCCTCAGCATTCCATTTACTGATGTACACCCTTAGGATACTCAAACTGACAAAGGGACAGTAGTACATGTGGCACCCGCTAAATATTCCCTGCCGCCAGACTAAGTGAAGGGCTAAAATAGGGTTTAATGTTCATCACATGCACTGTATTCATTTTCACCCCAGTGTCAGTTGCCAATTGGACGTAGTAATTAACAGGACCTAATTTGCTAAGTACCATTGCTGGGCCGAACCACTTCAGAGCTAGCTTTACAGCAAATTTAGTTGATGCCTTAGACAGGGGGAGTGCCGTCAACCAAATCAGGTCACCCACTGAACAGAGAACTACTTTTCTCCATTTATTGTAGTACCTTGCCTGTTGGGCCTAGGACTTCACCTCCCGTTCCTTAACTTGTTTTTTCAGAAATTCTAATGCTTGTAATTGCTGATATGGCGTAGAATCAGGACATGGATGAGTGATATGTCGCTCTAATGGCCCAAGAATTTGTCTTCCAAGAGCTAAATGTGCAGGAGACTCACCGGTACCCTCATGAAAGTTCAGGGCCAATCGTAGTTTGCTCATTTTGAGAGATTAGCCTGAGGATGGTATGCTGTAGTCTTCTTGTGTTGAACACCCCAAACCACAATAAAACTGTCCATCTCTGAGCCTGTGAACTATAGCCCCCTGTCAGTGATGATAAATCTAGGAACTCCCCAGCAAGTGAAAACTTCACTTCTGAGGATAGAGCAAATGTGAGACATTTTGGCGTCATGTAAGGCAAACAGCTCTACCCATTTAGTAAAATAGTCCACTGCCACCATTAAAAAAGTTTTTTTCACTTTACTGACTGGGAGCGGTCCCATTAGATCGAACACCCCCCCCCCCCACCACCACCTCTAAGCTTCTCCAGGGTCTTTCACTGTTGTGGACTGAAGAGCACATGCTGGAAAACCAGGTGGGTTCTTGTACTGCTGACAGATAATACAAGTCTTTACGTGTTTTTAAACCACCTTTCTAACCGTTGGCCACCAGGCTACCTCAAATATCTTTTTCAGGGTCTTCAGGTGACCTAGATGAACACCAAAAGGGCTGTCATAGAAATAGGCAAGGGAATGAGGCACATGTGATTCAGGGATAACAAGCTGATTGTTTCCTCCCAATTTTGATGGATCACAGCGATATAACACACCCTGAAGTTCATGAAAGGTAATGTGCCCTGAAGGTCCAGAGGGAGGTCTGCCCATTGAGTTAATACAAGGGCCACAGCAGAAGTTATTGGTGGTTCCAGAACCCGGGAAAGGGTATCTGGTACCACATTTCAACAGCCCTTCCAGTAAAACACTCTAAAAGTAAATTGTTGAAGACATAAAACCCAACAGGTCAATCTGCCAGGGCACAGTGGTCAGTATATACTTCAAACAGAACCCCCTCAAGAAAATGTCACCACTTCTTAATAGCCCATATGACCACCAGACATTCTTTTTTGGAGGCTGAATAATTGAGCTCTGGGCCACATATGGAGCAGGAAGCGTATGCAATCACCTGTTCTTCTCCCTCCTTGGTTTGAGTGAAGACAACCCCAAGCCCTAAGTCATTGGCATTTGTTTGAACTGAAATGTAAGGCTTGGATCAGGTAGAGACAGGACAGGCGGTTCCAAAAGTTCCCTTTTGAGGTTCTTAAAAGCACCTTCACATTTCGGTGTCCATTCCCACAACACTCCCTTCCTGGTTAACTGATGTAAAGGGGCGGCAGTGTCTGCTAATTTTGGGATGAATTTGTGAAAGCAGCCTGCCATCTCAAGAAAGCGTTGCAATGCTTTGATGTTGAGAGGAGGAGGGTAGTCCATAATGGCAGCAATCTTGTCTGGATCCACTATGACACCTTCGGCTGACACCATATGCCCCAGGAAAGTGAGGTGGGACTGTAAGAAGTGCCACTTATACATGTTCAAGGTCAGCTGAGCCTGCTTGAGTTGGTAGAAGATGTCATTAAGGTCTAGGAGATGTTGCTCCAATGAAGGAGAGAAGGCAATTATATCGTCAATATACACAAAGCACGTCTTCCCAATCAACCCACTTAGCACTTGCTCCATTAATCTCTGAAAAGATGCTCCAGCATTTTTAAGCCCAAAGGGCATTACCTGAAAATGAAACAAGCCTTCTGAACTGATAACTGCGGACTTCTCTATACTATCTTCCCCCATAAACATTTGTCAATAGCCCAACTGAAGATCTAGAGTGCTAAAAACATCTGCACCACCCAAGGATTCCAATATTTCATGCACCATAGGGATGGGACAGGCATCATGATGGGTTTTAGCATTCAGACCCCTGTAATCGACAAAGAATCGAAAAGTGCCATTTGATTTCTGGACCAATACCACTGGAGCTGCCCAAGCCGAAGATGAAGGTTGTATACCGTCTTCCAACATGTGGTCAACCCACTCTTTAATAAGCCATCTCCTCATTGAAGATGCCCTGTAGGCCCTAAGATGGAAAGGGAGCTCATTAACAGTGTGTATGTGATGAATAACTACTGCAGTGTGTCCCAGTTTGCCTGTCCAAACCATAGGCCATCTTTTCAATAGAGGCTGCACCTCCCAGGGATGAGTACTTATGCTAGCTTCTATAGGACCCAGCTCTGTATCTGGTTGTGCCAGATAGTAAAAAAGACTGGGCCACTGTAGCACTTCCTGAGATCTTTCTTTAAACCTGAACACCTCTCCTCCGGGCAGTGTGTAATCCTTGGACTTTGGATACAAAATCACGCCTGCCGCAATGATGGAGTCCAAACCAAGCAGCAGTGGCATGGTCAAGAAGGCATCATCTAAGACATGTACTGTATGTTCACCTCCCAGGAAGCACTGTGCAATGCTAGCTATGCCACTATCACTGCACACCCTCCCATCTGAAATGAAGAACCTTATTTTACCACCTGCCTTGGGAAACTTGTGAAGTTTTTAAATCTTTTCCCACAAGCTACACTTCATTAAGGTAAGGGTGCTTCCGGTGTTTACTACCGCATTCCCAGTGTCGCCCCTCACAGTTACTGGCATGACCAACAGGAGTAACTGGGTCCGGACTTCGGTGAGCTCAGTCCCAACAGCTCGGTCCTTGTGTTGTTGACCTCGACCACTGGGCAAACTACTTCCTGAGGAGTCCTAATTTTTCTGTTTATGCCCCCTCATGGCAGTGCAGTCTTTCTCAATTAAAGGTACCGATTTTCACCAATGATTGTACTTAGCTCAAAATACCACTTAAAGCCACAGCCAATCACCAAGAATACACCTTACAATGTCATTTTCTGACATACTGGGATTCCATTTCAAGCACAGCACCTGATATTCATATATAAAGATGTAGAAGAAGATCGTTCCTCCCCCAAACTATGCGACTCTTCAATTCCACCTGGGGGGGTAAACGTTAACATTATAAAAAGTTATTGTCTGTTTTTACCTGCATTATTATCAATCTTTAATTTAATATTTTTTTTGTATCAGTATGCTGCTGCTGGAGAATGTGAATTTCCCCTTGGGATTAATAAAGTATCTATCTATCTATCTATCTATCTATCTATCTATCTATCTATCTATCTATCTATCTATCTATCTATCTATCTATCTATCTATCTATCTATCTATCTATCTATCTATCTATCTATCTATCTATCTATCTATCTATCTATCTATCTATCTATCTATCTATCTATCTATCTATCTAATGGGCTGCATAGGATCCTGGAGGGTGTTCAATAGCTGCTCTTCCACCTCAACCTGATAATCTGCCGGTAAGAATGCTTCTAAAAATGTGGAGTGGAAGGAAGACCAGTCTGTTATGCCTGCCTTTTCTGCCTGCCACCAAGACCACACCGGACCACTCAGGGATGTGTTTAAGAAGCCTATCAACTCCACATTAGTTAAAGGGTGGTGTTTTAAAAACAAATCCGCCTGCTCCAAAAATCTGAGCACCTCTGCTAATGTACATGAGGCTTCTAATTTTGGGAATTCTAAGTGTAGTGAAGCAGCAGGTGCAGTGGCCATGGAGACCCTGGAAGCCGCTCCTCCTATAGAATTAGACTGCCGAAATTTCCTACAATAAGCAGCCATGCTCCTCCTCACCACGTCGTGCAGCTCGAATTCTAATTGCTGATCCCTTCTCTGGAGACAAACTATCAATCTTTGTTCTAACTACCGCAGAGGACTTTGAAGATACTCACACATCACCTCCATTGCGACATCCAACCATCCATGCAGAGCTTCTTCACAAACGGCAGCCCCTTTGGCCAATCCCCTGATCTGGTCATGCATCTCAGCTATCTGTTCTTGCATTTCAGCTCATAACAGCAGGAGGATGTCTTCGCTTCTTTGAACCTTGACTGTAGATATGTATAAAGAATCCAGCAGGCTGGCTGTTTCGTTCACCTCTTTCTGCACCCTGACCGTGACGTGCTCGCCCAGCACAACCCCCCTCTCCGGCCCCTCTCTCGGGCTGGAAACCTCCTGCGCCAAATCCTCAGAAGACATCTGAATTATGGTGGTGAAAGTGTGTGAAAGGAGATAGCGGATGTGTACTAGTCAGTCCCCATACGGGCCACCATTTATCTGTACTGGTGCCCCAGGAGAACAACTAAGCTCAGGGCCACTGCATACCGCTAGAGAAAAGCAGGTCCTTATTGAAATCTTTCGGAGTAATGTGACCATAACAAATCAACAAATGTTGATCACTCCGGTTAAACCACAAAAAATGTTAGTATTCAGAGATGCATCTCTCTTGTATCCCAGAGTAAAATAAAACCTTTTTCCAGCAGGTGGCTCGTAGGTGGACACTTGGTGCTAACACACTCAATGGCTCTCTCTGTCGCCCCTTTCTTAAATTGTCTTCAGCTCAACCATCCTATCCTCACTATATCTTAAAGGTTTAGGCCCTCATTTTCAGTGAACCCTCAGCAACCCATTTCCTTATGTACACCCTAAAGAGACTCAAACTGAGAAAGGGACAATAGTACATGTGGCACCCGTTACAATGCGGGCTTTATCAAATACACTGAAATTAACTGTATATCGTTTATAAATTTAAGGCACCTGATTGTAATCAACCTGTAATAATATAATGGTGCACAGAATGGCCAAGCTATTCCAAATACCATAGCTGCTTTAGTATTGTTACTCTCAGTGAACCACTCAGAGTACTTTAACCCATTGTATCTGAGTGTAGTATCACAGCTATACAGCAGCTGATCGGAATGCTTTACGGTGGGTTGTGTCAAGAGTGCAGTGGATTATTGTTATACAGCTTCCAGCCCTGAAAGACATTTATAGCACACGCTGCCTCAGGAAAGCCACCATCATCTGCATAAATTCCACTCAGCCATGTGCACAGTCTATATGAAGTTCTCCCCTCTGACAAATGCTTTCTGCCTTTTCTGCATGGACCTCAAGGCTCAGAAACACTTTCATCCCAAGAGCTACAAACACACTCAACTAGTCCATCAAGTGCTCATGGTAGAACTGTTTGTAATTATAACTACAATTACCTCACTGTAAACTTGCACTACAGCTGTAATACTGCACAACCTGAGCTACTTTATGAACCATTTGCACTATCTACACTATATGCACATGTATATTGTACTTAGGCTTTCATATTGTATATTTTTTCATTGTTTTTTATTGTTATTATATTTATTATTTTATTATTTTATAGGAAAATAGGTTTATGAAGGATTTGCATATTGAATCTCATTATACAATAAATATGACAATAAAGGAATTCAATTCAATTCAATAGAAGAGAGTGCGTATTTACAGATGATGATGACTGGCTTCTAAGTCAATTTAGATTTCCAGGGATTGTTCCTGCCTTGCGCTGTATGCTTGCTGGGACTGGCGTGACCCTGGATGGATAGATGGATGGAATAATTAAACATATATTATAAAGATTTTTTAATGTTCCTTAAAATTTTTGAAGAATCAGCGTTCTAAGCTTATAGATGGTTTGACATGGTTGTGGCAATTGGTTACCTGGAGAAAGAAAATGGAAGAACAGGAGTTGGGGGTTGGTACGTTTGACAGAGACAGTACTGCAGCAATAAATTATTTCAATGAGGGTCGTATATGTCCCAGCAAGCACCTTGCTGGAGTCAGGAACAAGCCCCGGACGGGGCACCAATTCATTGCTACCACTGTGCCACCGTTCCCCAATGTTTAATACATGCTTTAATGGATTTCATCATGAAAATGATATCAAGTATACATCTTAGTATTCTAAAATGTTCAGAGAGCTGTAATATCATGAATGTAATGTATTCTGTGTAGAGACCCTGTCTATGAAAGAGAAAGCCCATTTAAGAAGTACATAGTGTTTCACACACATAGAATACGACTCATTTAATGTGCTACTTTAGTTATGATGCCATTTGAGACTCTTGTAAATTATACATCAACTTTAAGAAGAAGTTTACAATGTTCTACTTTAATGACAAAATAAACTACAAGATTAAAGTGGAAATTTTGAGATTAAAGTCGACATTTCAATTTTTTTTCCTCACTGTGTCCTTATTTTCTTTTCTTTTCACTGTACCTTAATACGCTTCCATATGACACCCAGATGGTGGGCTATGACTCGCCTTTTCACTTTGACATTGATATCTGACCACTTCTTTTTCATTTCAGGCACTGTGTGACTTTCTGAACTTAAAATTTCGATTGTCTCCGCCACTCTATTATCACTCCATCAACTTCCTTTTGTTGTTTATACCGCTGCTTAAGCCAACAAAAATACATTTTTAATTGCCTCCACTTCACATTTGCTGAAATTCTTCTTTTTTTCTTGTGCTTTTGCCATTGTCTTTTCATAAAATGCTGAAATTAAGGGGCTATTTACTGTATATTGATTTGCATATTCAAAGGGGCATAATTGTGGAAGGAGTCATGATGGGGCAGCAGGTGCACGCACTTGCGTTACATTTCATGTTGACCGGGATTTATGGAGCAGAAGTGCATGGTAGTTGGCTTACGCATAGTTTTGTTCATCTGAATTTTTTTGTGCATACGCTCATTTACACTTTTGTCTGTATGCCATGTTTTAGTGCAAATTCTACACACAGCATTATACATGAGGCCTCAGGTCTTTAAGGCCTGTATATTTGCCTCCCTATAATAAAATTGAAAGTTAGGTAGTGCCATGCCCCCTTCTGCTTTAGGTCATTTTAGAGTCGTCCTTTCGATGCGTGGCTGTTTCAAATTCCAAATAAATGAGGTTATGATTGAATCTAATTTCTTTAAATAAAGATTTGCTAATGTATATGAGGATGCTTTGAAACAGAAAAAGAAGCTTGGGAAGGATATTCATCTTAACTGTGTTGATGTTCCCTGTTAATGTGAGGTAGAGGGTAGACAGTCTTTTCATGTTTTGTTTAATTTTCCATGAAAACAGCAAAAGTTTCTTGAGAAAGAGCTTTAAATGTCACAATTTAAAGATGAGCTGTTCTGTTTCTTTAGTAGTCAAGAAGTTAAATTTTGACTGCAGAGCCTGTCTTTTCCTATAAAGTGCCTCATTTGGAGACCCAGCGTATTTTAGATCTATTTTGGTAATTTTGCTGATTAACTCAGACCTTCTTGACTTCCAATTTATTTTTGTGAGAAAGATATGAAATAATCTGTCCTCTTAAAAATACTTCAGAGTTTCCCACAGTATTCCTGCAGACACCTCTGAGGATGCATTGTGTAGAGGAAGTAATCAATTTGTTTGGATATGAATTATGTACAGTTCTCATCAGGCTATTGACAGGGGTTTAAGATGCTGGATGCGAGATGCATGTGTAGGGCATAGTGATTAAAGCTGCATGAAAAGAGGCACGTGGTCGAAGATAATAGCATTGTACTTAAGATAGGCAAAAAATGATTGTCTATGAAGAAATAATCAATTCTTGAGTAACAATGATGAACATCTTAAAAGAAATGTGCTCTTAGGTTAGGATTTAAAAACCTCCATGGGTCTGGTAAGTTCTGATCCATTACAAACTGTGTAATTATTTTTGTAGTATTAGATGTTGTCACTGCTATAGCTGAAGACCCATCCAGGTCTTAATTTAAAACACAATTAAAGTCTCCGGCCATTATAATTTTATGAGAGTTCACATTAGGAATAGATGCAAAAACATTTTGGATGAAATCTATATCATCCATGTTAGGTGCATAGGTATTTAACAGAATCAATTTGGGTTTAAATAAATTGCTCATCACCATGACATATCGCCCTTCAGGATCAGATACTGTATTACATCTGACACTACAAATTGAATAGTTCTGTGTATTAAGATTCCCACATTCCTAGTTTTCTTTGTATAGCTGAAGTCAAAAAATTGGCCCATCCACTCCCTTTGCAACCAAAACTGGTCCTTACTTATTAAGTGAGTCTCCTGTAAAAATACTATCTTGGCATTTAACCTGTTAAGTGAGAGAATGCTTTCTTTGTCTTTAATTCATGATCGAGACCTTTCAAATTCCAGCTCACAAAGTTTACTGTTTGGTCATAAAAACATTGCTTCTGAACTTTTGTTGACATTTTGTAGTCTTACGTTAAGGTAGTACATCGTTACATTGTTACATACTGTAGGATAGCTTTAACCTAGATTTTATACTATTGCTAGGTGTTAATGCTATGAAGCCTATTGATATGTTGGCACTTACGGTTATTGGGGTTTAAAGGATGAATAAGAAATAGCAATGCTCCCCCCTCCCCACCCACACACACATTTTACCTTCCCAAGTGAGGGAGACCACACTCCACAAAGTCCCGGTCACCAGACATGCCAAGAGACAATGCACTTCCAGAACAAAATGAAAACTCCAGCAATGGTGTGGTAAAGGTTAAAACTGAGATATCTTTTGAAAGTACAGTCCAAATAAAATAAACCTAGGATATGATCTTAAACAGTCCAAATACAAAAACCATAGGGAATTGTGTTAAACAGTTCATATGGAGACTGAGATAATATATAATATGACATTCCTGATACAATAAACCAAGGATATGAAGTGAAGAAAAAGAAAAAAAAAAGCACTGTAAATAGCTAGTTACTTTGCGGTTGACAAATGTACATATATTCACTGGAAGAAATTTTACTATAATAGTTTAACAAAAAAAAAGGTGCCCAAAAAGGAAATAGAATGAATAGTTAGCAAATGTCATGTCACAAATGGTCCAAGTTGCAGAACACGGTATGACTCATGATCATGTTTCAAAAGAGCTAAAATTTTAAAACTGACCTTCAGTATTCACTTTCAGTTTGGCAAGGTGATTTCAGCTCTGCATAGGTGCTGTAGAATGGATTTAGCATCTGTTGCAGGGGAGAAATCTGGGAAGATACAAATGCGGTTATTTTCAAATACAATCTCCTCTTTCAGTCTGAGATTTTTCTTTAGCCTATAGTTTATGCAAATGGACAATCAGGCTTCTCAGTTTTGAGGCATTCGATCCATGTATGTGGTAGGCTGCTGAGATCTCGGTGTCCAATTTGAAGTCCTCTCCAGTTATTTTAGACAGTAGTTCAGCTGCAAATTTCACTTGGTTTGTACATTTCACTGCTGGTGTTGTTCATCTGCAGGTGTTGGTCCACTGTGTTTTATCAAGTCCAAAGTCAGTGCAGCCATTTACCAGGAAATTTTAGAGCACTTCATGCTTCCCTCTGCTGACAAACTTTAAGGAGATGCTGATTTCATTTACCAGCAGGATGTGGCACCTGCCCACAATGCCAAAAATACCAATACCTGGTTTAATGACCATTGTATCACTGTGTTTGATTGGCCAGCAAACTCGCCTGACCTAAACCCCATAGACAAACTATGGGGTATTGTCAAGAGGAAGATGAGAGACACCAGACCCAACAATGCAGACAAGCTGAAGGCCGCTATCAAAGCATCCTGGGCTTCCATAACACCTCAGCAGTGCCACAAGCTGATCGCCTCCATGCCACGTTGCACTGATGCAGTAATTCATGCAAAAGGAGCCCTGACCAAGTATTGAGTGCATAAATGAACATACTTTTCAGTAGGCCGACATTTCTGTATTGATAATAATTTTTTTATTGATCTTATGTAAAATTCTAATTTTCTGAGGTACTGAATTTTGAGTGTTCATTACCTGTAGGCCAAAATCAGCAAAATGAAAATAAACAAACGCTTGAAATATATCACTCTGTGTGTAATGAATCTATATTATATATGAGTTTCACTTTTTGAATTGAATTACTGAAATAAATTAACTTTTCAATGATATTCTATTTTGTTGAGATGCACCTGTATAAGGTTATAAATAGAACAACATTGGGTCAATAGAATGAACCCTAGAGCTGGAAACTAGCTTGTAGCACCTGACCTGACAAATCAACAATTTCACAAGCTACAAAAAGTAACCCTAATCCAGGTTTGAAAAAACATTGATGAAAAATTAGAAAATGTGATGAACAAGAAAAAGTTGATTTTTCTATAAATATTTAAAAATTCAAAAATTTAAATTATAGAAGGACAGTTATTACCTATTTCGCATAACGGTGCAGAAAAGTGGCAATGCCCCACTGGCCTCTAATGCAGAGCTGCCACTGTCCACTATAAAAGTAAGAGTGAGCAAAGCTAATATTGTCTAGGCTACTGACCCTTTTGGAATTGTGACTTGTGAAGTCTAACTAGATAGATAGATAGATAGATAGATAGATAGATAGATAGATAGATAGATAGATAGATAGATAGATAGATAGATAGATAGATAGATAGATAGATAGATAGATAGATAGATAGATAGATAGGGCGGCACGGCGGCACGGTGGCGCAGTGGTAGCGCTGCTGCCTCGCAGTTAGGAGACCCGGGTTCGCTTCCCAGGTCCTCCCTGCGTGGAGTTTGCATGTTCTCCCCGTGTCTGCGTGGGTTTCCTCCGGGCGCTCCGGTACCTCCCACAGTCCAAAGACATGCAGGTTAGGTGGATTGGCGATTCTAAATTGGCCCTAGTGTGTGCTTGGTGTGTGGGTGTGTTTGTGTGTGTCCTGCGGTGGGTTGGCACCCTGCCCAGGATTGGTTCCTGCCTTGTGCCCTGTGTTGGCTGGGATTGGCTCCAGCAGACCCCACGTGACCCTGTGTTCGGATTCAGCGGGTTGGAAAATAGATAGATAGATAGATAGATAGATAGATAGATAGATAGATAGATAGATAGATAGATAGATAGATAGATAGATAGATAGATAGATAGATAGATAGATAGATAGATAGATAGATAGATAGATAGATACTTCATTAATCCCAAGGGGAAATTCACATACTTCTCTATATCGTAAGCATTTTATCCATTTGTAATATTTTGCACTTTCTTTTGTTTATTATTTTTAAACACTTTTTAGTCTTTGTTCCTGTGTTACCTGTACTATTTTTTTCTTTACTATTTAGGAGCCAATTTATGCAGTCATATCTCCTCACATGTTCACATGTGAGAAAGGCAGGTTCATCCATAAATAATATTTCCTTAGCTATATATTTTTCATGTTAATAGCTGGGCCTATTTTAGCTTTTCTTTAAATGTGCTGTTTCACATAGCTCCTTGTTGATACAACAGTCCTTGGTAATCCAGAGCATTTATGTGTAAATTATCATAAAAGAAAAAAATACTCTGACAATCAACAACTGAGTGATCCCTGCCATACCCCCAAACCCAACAATCAATGAGTCAAAAATCATCAGACACCAAAGTTAAAAATGAATTGTGCCACTGATCTGATATAGGATTCAAGGGATGAGAAAAAACAGAATGCGGTGAAAACAAGAGAAAGCTTCCCTACAACATAAGTCATTAAAGAGTTAGGGCCAGTTTCTTGTATGTCTCTCACCGGTAAATTAAATCTCTCACTGATGAATCTTGAATTCTGTGTTTGTAAAAAAGGATCTCCTTCCCTGCAATGGATTGATGCCATGTTCTGGGATTTTTCCCGCCTTGTGCCTGATGCCTGCTGAGATTTATTTTCCTGTGACCCTATTCTAAATATGTGGGTTTAGATACATGAATGTTCAAATCATCTGAGAACTGAACTTTGTCAGGAAGTGGAAAGGTAATACACAAGATGTATCACAACAGAGGTGGTGTCCTACAATATTCTACAAAAATACTTGATGGCACTGCTGTAGTCTGTCCATTTCTTTCCCTGTTACAAACTGTTCCCATGTTACAAAGTGGTCTGCTATAATGGCTAATCTGCGATTTTTGCCTGCTGTCACCATCAACAATTTAATCACACTGCAATCACATGCAGCATTTTTTTTCAGTGGTGTTAAGATTTGTGTTTAAAGGGTGGATCTTAATTTTACTACAGTTTCCCCAGATTCATAATCTGAATCCCCTTTTCATTTTATGGTTTAATTTTCATTATTTCTGGCTGCTGTCACCAAACCTTTAGAAAAAAAAATGCCTCTTAAAGGGAAGTTTTTTGAGGCATTGTTTCATTTTAACAGTGAAAGAATCCTGCTTCTCGCTGATCTTGTCGAAAGTCTTCAAGTAAAGAGTTTGGTGAAAAACTATTGAGAACTGCACAAGTGAGATTCTCACCATTGGTTATTGAGAAACCTGACTATTTTTTACTGCTGGGAAATTAATTATTCAGTTTTGATATGTGCCAGTTATGTCTTTCTATATGCTGATAACATTGTTTGTTATTCTATAGTACTAGGGTGTTGTACCGTGTTAGCCATTATGAATGTAGAGAAAAGCCAAGCAAAATGACACCTTTTATTGGCTAACTAGAAAGATTACAATATGCAAGCTTTCGAGGCAACTCAGGCCCCTTCTTCAGGCAAGATGTTATTCTAGTAAAACAGTTTTGAGATTTGCCTTGTGTTTTACCATGGAGGGATCTGGTGATGACACCTCCTTCCTTTAGGACCCTTTTATATGTAGACCAGAATATCAAAACCGTTTGACTACAGCTCCTTGTATGTAAACTTACCATTGTGCCATGGAGATACATCTGCAGTCTGCAGCTCCACTTGTGTTCTTCATCTGAGTGAATAAGACTTAAATAGACTGATAACTTTACTTTTGAATTTAACCCTCTAATTACCAGGCAGTAAGATAAAGTGCAAATCGACCAGAGGAGCAGGTTCAAGCTTTTACTGTATTTACTCAAAACACTATATAAATTTAATGCACCTGGAGCAAAAGTAATGCAAGGTGGATGTAACAAACACCTTATATGACCTAAATGGATAACAGATCTTCTTACTGGACATCTAAGTATCCAACACGCCTAGATATCAGGTAGCTCTACCAAACCTTTTTTATGAGCTGGTTATTCTTTGGTTCAGTGTGGTATCTAGATGGACATGATGGATGAGAAGGCAGAAACCCAAGGTGCTGGTAGATATATATTTATGTTGTTTTTGTGCTTCCTTACTATATAGCTTAGCAGCCAGCTCCATTCCCTTATGCATGCCTTTGGACCAGTCCTGATCAGCATGACCTATTTTCTTGAACCTTCTACAAATCAAGGTTCTACTTGTAACTGGGGGCTAGAGCAAAATTAGTCTGTTGGCAGATAAAGTATCACATTAACAAACTTCAAGTACCTCTTACTGACCGGTTCTGGCTGGCGGTGGACAAGCAAAGCAAACAATTTAAATGTATATGTGCCAAGTGGCTATGTAGAGTTTTTCTAGCAACTGTCTTATCTTTATAAATAAGTAGGAAAATATAAAAACAGCATTTGATATGGTCATAAGCATTTTGAGTTGATCCCTGTATTGCTGAGGCCATATTGCTTATTCTTTCTTTAACTGCTGTTGTACATGTTAGGTGTTTTGTTATTATGTGCTATCTGTAAAAGATGCTAGTGAACAGGTTGAAGCAACTGTGTGCTGCACACTTCTATATTCAGTCCTGTTAATACAATACACCACGTAAAATGAATGACAAGTTAACTGTTGGTGTAGCAATGATAAACAAGATGGGTTCTACCATGGAGAAAACTGCATAAAATGTTGGCACCCACATTAAATAGTATTAAACCAAAATTGGTGTTGCAATGATACGAACAAAATAATGTGATTCATTTTGAATGTTAGAAACAACAAATAAACTGTATAGAAAATGTAAAAAATATCTCCAGAATCTTATTAAAGATTAAAGAAACATAGCAACATTTTCAAGGATGCCCAAGAGTACCTATGGCATCCTACAATGTGAAATTTGTTTTGCTTTATAATAGTGGATTCTTGCAAGTCTCTTGTGCTTTGCTTTTTAATTCTAATATTGACTTCTTGCGTTTGGTTTTTCATCTTCTGCCTTCAATTTGCGTGTTTGTTCTTCAGAGATTTTGCTTGATTTTTGACTACTTATTGACTGCACCTTTCCACAGATTGTATGGTCTGAATACCTACTGATGCTGCCTGGTTCCTGTTTATGTCCTTTAAGTAACAGGATCAGATATACTAGTGTTTCTTTTCAAAAATATTGAAATGTTTCAGTCTTTCCACACACTCACAAGACCTCAGTGCACATAAAAAGATCTATTTCCACAAAGACAATTAATTATGAGTGCTAAAATGAGGTTAAATTTGGGATGATTCGAGTGGGAACTATCTTGGTGTACATGAAACAAAGCCTCTACATTAGATTGCGAAACACAGAATGAGATGTTACTATCCTTGTGCAAGCACGTACAATAGGTTCAGTTACGCTTGTCGGTGAATGGTGAATGGTAGACTTGGAGAAGTTTGTAGAATATTGGGACGCATCATCAGTAGCTTCTGATGGAGATTGGTTGGTGTTGGCAGGACGTCATAAGTGGCTCTGATGGTAAAGCTCAGACTACTCACCTCCATGGCCCACACATCGTTCCAGCTAAGCTTCCTCCTTTCGACACTGTCCCACCGTGTCCACTGCCCCTGTTTGCTAAGGGAGACTGCTTTGGCCCACCTTGCAGCCTCCTCCTGACGATGTACTTCCTCCACCACCATCCTCCTACGTGCTTGAGCAGTGGCTTTATTCCAGGCTGGGCGGCTAGTTGTAAGACCAAGGCCTCCTCTTTCATGCTGAACATTCCCCATGATGTCAGTATATCTGAATGCTGATATAACCTCCTTCACCGCTGTTGCTGGTCTCCATTTTCACCCAGTAGCCAAGGTTGGTGCGTTGCTCCTCAACACTTTCTCCTGAGAATCATTCAATGTCATCTGCAGTCATGTTTTAGTGCACTTGTACTCCTCTGTGAGGCTGGTGAAGGGATGCTTGAGGACACCGTCTTCGTAGAGGCCTATGGTGGTGAGGCTCCACGGAACTCCGAACCACTTTTTAATGTAGGCTGTGACTCTTCTTTCCAGCTTCTCTACTATTGAGATGGGGACCTCATAAACTGAAAGGGGCCACATTGCCCGGGGTAGGAGACCAAACTGGAAGCACCAGGTCTTTAATTTCCCAGGTAGCTGGGTGTTGTTGATGGACCATAGGCCAGCATTAATGTCCTTGTGCAGTTGTTTCACCTGGTCTCTGTCTTTCAGGCTTGCATCGTAGCACCTTCCAAGGATCTTTACAGGCTGTTCCGATACTGTGGGGATTGGCTCATCTCTGATGAAGAACCTCTGGTCAGCAAGCACTCCCTTCACCGCTGAGATGCTACGCGACTTAGATGACTTTACCTTCATCTGGGCCCAACTGATATTCTCCTCCAGTTTTCTGAGCAATTTCCTGGCACATGGGATGGTGGTAGTTAGGGTGGTAATGTCATCCATGTAGTGGAGGGAGGTGTAGACAAGAGCTAACTCGTTGCCCCCCTATGACCCATTCTGAGGCTCGAATGATGATCTTCATTGCCATAGTAAACGCCAAGGGAGAGACTATGCATCCAGCCATGATGCCTACCTCCAAGCACTGCCATGAAGTTGTAACTTCCGGAGTTGAAAAGCAGAACTGCAAGTCCTGAAAGTAGGCTTTAACCAAAGTTGTGATGGTGTCTGGGATGTTGAAGAAGCTGAACGCAGACCAAAGGAGCTCATGAGGCACAGAGCCAAAGGAATTAGCGAGGTCCAAAAAGATTACATGTACTGTAGGTCCCTTTTCTCCAGCTTTGCTATTTGGATCTGGTGCCAGATCATGCTAGCATGTTCTAGACACCCAGAGAAGCCCGATATCCCCGCCTTCTGTACATATGTGTCAATGTATTCATTTCTGCACAGATACTCGGCCATCCTCCATGCAATGACACTGAAGAAGACTTTGCCCTCCACATAAGCAGGGAGATTGGACGGAACTGGCTGATGTTCACTGCGTCCTTTTCCTTTGGGATCAAGACTCCACCTGCCCTATGCCACACTTTGGGTATGGTTCTCTTCTGCCATACTGTTCTCATGAGCCTCCAAAGAAACCTACAAACATCTGGTGCATTCTTGTACACTTTGTACGGGACTCCATTTGGCCCAGGGGCTGATGCTGTTCTCGCCCGATGGACTGTCTTCTAAAACCTCTTTCCATGTTGGAGGGCCAATCTCAAATTGATGTACTGGGGGGTCGATTGGTGGAATGTCTGAGGAGATGGCCAGGTGTTCATAACGCCTTGGATCAGAGTGTGTTGTTCTCAAGTGCTCCTCCAGGTCGCTCTTTGTTGTTTTTAGAACTCCACTTTTTTCCTTGGTGAAGAGAGTCTTTAGGAATTTGAAGGGATCTTTGTAGAACTGACTTCTTGTTTGTTCTTTCTTCCTTCTTTATTTCCATAGATTCTCTGCTCTACAGAGGGATGCCAGACAGATTTTAATGTCAGCTTGGAGAGTGCTTATGCCCTCCTTTTCCACTCCAGAGGCCTTCTTCCAAAGTTTCTTAAGTCGTCTCCTTTCTTAAATAAGACACTTAATTTCCTGTTGCCTCCTGGAAACTGGTGGAGTTGGGGCCTGCTTAGCGCCTTTTGGTTCTTGTATTCCGAAGCGTTCTGCCCCGTACTAATAAATAATGTCTCCCATTCTCTCCAACTTTTTATCCACTGTGCCTCGAAGTTGCTCGAGGGTCAAGGTCAGGTCAGAATTCATTGTCTGCCACAGCTTTTTCTTCCCAGCAATGGGCCACTTCATGCGCAGCCTGTGCCCTGGAAGTTTCCGCTCGACTGCAGGTCTGGGAGTTTGGGTGGAATCTACCGCTGATGTTTGTTCTACCGTTGATTCTGTGCTTGAGTTTACATCCTCCATGACAGCGGTGTTGATGCACTGCAAGCTATGGTTTGCGTCCAGCTGCTGCGCTTCACTCGACTGATTTAACCCTTTTCGCAGAAAGTGATCAATGCGAGGCCCCTGTCTCTCTTCCCTCAAACATTTTTTCTTTCCCTGGTGAATCCTCAACCCCCGGTGAGATGTTATTTTCCTCCATCCACAGGTACATATCTGCAGTATGTGGTCTGCTGTTGTGGCTGTAGGTGTGCCAATTACTGTAGTGTCCCCTTGTACTGTGCTATATTTACTCATAGTCGTTTCCGGTCCAGATGTTACCATATTATCACCCAATGAGTCTTCTTCCACCCCTGCTCTCACAGACTCTGGGGGTATTCTCCTTCTTTGACTTTTCGTAGCTTTGGTGGGTGTCTCCAATGTGCTGAAAAGCATGGAAGACTACAGCCGTGGGCAGCTAACCCAAGACTGTCCCAATGGGGTCTGTTCCCTTCTGCCAGCTGTCTCTCCATGCCGTCACAAGGACTTTCCCCTGTCGTCAGCTGATCTTTCTCAGCAGTCACTGGACGGGTCCAGATGGTCAGATTATGAAACACAGAATGAGATGTTACTATCCTTGTGCAAGCACGTACAATAGGTTTAATTATGCTTGTTGGTGAATGGTGAATGGTAGACTTGGAGAAGTTTGTAGAATATTGGGCTGCATCGTCAATAGTGTTCCTCTGGCTCATGGGGTGTTTCGGCTTTTCACACTATACACCCTCACCAGAGGTGGCCTGCTATAGGGTGATCAGCCCTAAGCTTGCGTCCCATGCCCAATTAGTCATGAGAGTCACTTTGGTGTCAAATGACTGACATCTCATGAACCTATGTATGGCAGCCTAAGCTTGTTACTTGGGGGCCCAGCAGGGGACATTCCTCTTCATCCAAAGCCATTGGCTACTTCTCTCCGCTGCCTCTGATACAGCTTTGATGGCTGCGCACTGGCTCAGGCCCCTAATTCCCAGGTCTGTTAGCAATTTGATGGTAGATGTTGCCACAAACCCTCTGCATCCAACTTCCACTGGGCAAACTTCCATGGTCCAGCCGCAATGTTGCGCTTCAGCAGCTAACTCAGCATAGCGTAGATATTTCTGCTCATATGCCTCATCCACGGAATCCTCCCAGGGTACGGTGAGCTTGATAATGTAACCCTTCCTTAAGGAAGGGGACCAGAGCACCATTATTTAACTTTTCAACCCGAGGATACTAAAATTTGAGAAAAATGTCATGCAAAAGGACATATGAAGATATGTCAAAACCACTGTAAGTACCATAGAGGACTGATGGGCATCCTGGCCAGGATGAAGACTGATTTTTTGACTGGGAGACCATAATGGAATGTTTGCAAGACTGGGGACAGAACCCCAGAGCCATCTTAACAGCATCATAGGTCCCCATGCAAAACAGTGCACTGGGGCCCCTGTTTTGATAGCAAAACAGAAACAAACCAAGGCATCATACACATCATGGGCACCCCAATGCCCATTGTGCCCATACATTAAGATAGCCCTGAGAACCCGGCTGGAATGACTTGTAATCTTCATTCCAGCAAAATAGACCAGCAATCAATAATTGAACAGAAATACTGGGTTGAATCATTTACAAATATATATATGTATATATGTATATTGTGACAGTTTACGGATCCCCGTGACCCCTTGAACCCTCAGACCAGACATCAGACACCAGATAAAAGTCCAAAATGAATATTTATTATTATATATACAGTAAGTGCACAAAGCACCCAACTCTCCACAATACTCAAACAATAAACAAATCACTAATCAATAACCAATCCTCCACTCCCAGACGCTTAGCCACCCTGCCTCCCAACTCAGCTCAGCGTCTGGGATTTCCTATCGTCCTTTTATAGTCCTTGACCCAGCAGTGTTTCGCCTTCTCTGTCCACGTGACATGGGACACTTCCGGGTCAGATAAAAATCCTTTTTTCTTCACCCCGGAAGCACATCATTCCTTGTGTCACTGTGGTTAAGACGCATTTCCGGGTTGTGGTGCAAATAACAATCCCTGGGCCTCCCTGCAGCGACTCCTGGTGGCCCCCATGGTATCCAGCAGGGCTGTGCATTGAAAGTCCACTGTCCATAATTCTCTGCTGGCATTCGGGGT
Organism: Erpetoichthys calabaricus; assembly: GCF_900747795.2. NCBI lineage: Eukaryota > Metazoa > Chordata > Cladistia > Polypteriformes > Polypteridae > Erpetoichthys > Erpetoichthys calabaricus. The sequence continues at coordinate 167,564,530 of NC_041395.2, read as the reverse complement.
ACCTCCATGCTGCAAGGAGGGCTCCATCTGGCGGCCTGGGGGTATTGGCCGGGATAAATAACCGGCCATATCTCGCAATATATATATATATTGTGACAAACTGCCCGGACACAGACAGATGGACACCGTATTAAAGTCCACCACACGTTTATTATACATAATAAATGCAGTAAAGTGCACAAACCCAGTGCCGAAGCACCAATCACCCCTTCAAGTCCTGGCCACAAACACAATGCCTTTCTCAGTCTTTTGGTCCGCCTCCACTCATCTCCAACACGCTTTGTCTTCTTCCTCCCGACTCTCGCCCTTACTGGAGGGAGGCGGCCCCTTTTATATGCCCCGGATGGGCTCCAGGTGCATCCTCAGGGATTCCGTAGCCACAACCCTGTGTGGCGGAAGCTCCCATGGTGAAGCCGGAAGTCCACCGGGTGTCCTCAAGTCTCTTCCCCCCAGCACTTCCCGGTGTGACGGAAGTACTGAGGGCCAACACTCCCAAGGCATTGGGGCGCCCCCTGGCGGTGACCACGGGCCCCTACAGGGTTGAGCTTCCAAGCTCCGTACTCATGGTCCCCAAAGCCACCAGGGAGGATGCCCCCTCGTGTCCTGGAGGAGGCACAAGCCCTCCTCCACTCCTCCTGGGCGTCCCGGCTGGGCATGGACGCCCACCGGGCACCACAATATATATATATATATATATATATATATATATATATTTCAAGAAGTGGTTTAGAAAGGATGGTTGCTTAAATTTGAAGCAGAAGGAATTACTGGTAATCGGTTCCTATAGTGGATGGTTGGGTAGTAAGTGATTGAAGTGATTGAAAAAGGAGCTGATTCTGTTATTTGTAAATCAGCAATGGAAAAGGTATTGTAAAAGCCATTGTATGGGGGGAAATACCATTAGGGTTTCCCATTTTTTTGGCTATGGATAATATGGACATTCACTTTAGATATTTGGATGACTTTTGGCTGAATTGGTGTGTAAAGTATTCAACACTTATGCAAAAACCTTAATGAGAACAAGATGTGATATAAAATATCAAAAATGACATCATGCTTTCAGATATGGCATGATATTCACTACTATCAAATAAAAATGGTTAACAAGTGCAGCATTTCTTTTTTACTATGGAAAACATCAAAAATGTGCCATGAAAAGAAGAGTTTTTTGATAACTAGCCAGCCACCCGGCTTCCAGGAATAATTTGGACGTCTTTTTGACCTGAAAGATGAAAGCTGCACATTTTGGATTTATTTCTGGAATAAAGAAAGGCTGAAGGGTGAATTCTAAAAGCGTTTATTGATAATGGAAACATAATGAAAAAGATTACAGCCTTTCTTATGGAAAATTCACCCCTTTTTTATTTTATGAAATTAACACCTTTTTTATTACGCAATGAGTGCTCAGCCAGAGCCAAGCAACATTGCTCTCTGAATGGAGGTGAAAGTCTGAAAGCTCCCATTCTCTGCCAATTAATCTGAAAGGAACTTCAAAAGACGCTAGGAAATTAAGGTCTCAGGCTCTTTGTTGCGTTTGTTGGCCCTGCACTAAACAAGAGGTATTGGCCCCTCCCTTCACAGCAGTAATTGCATTCTTATACTTCATAATAGCACGTCTGACCGTATGGGGAAATGGGGAATAGGATTTTTCAATTTATTTAGTTGATGCTGCCTAAGGCTTTACTATAAGTTTGTGTTTTAGAAATTTACCAGATCCATCTTGTGACTTTAAAATACACCCGATAAAGACTATAAAACCAAGGGACTGAAAAAAGAGGATATAATTTATCAGTTCTGCAAACTGTAAAGACAGTCCCTATAATCCTGGCCAGATTGACCCCACTTCCCCATGCAAAGGATGCACAACTATCAGCAGAGTTATGTCTAGGCAAAAGAGCAGAACTTGAGAGTGGGGTTAGCACTTCAAAAGAAAAAAGTTTCCATGTTCTAAGGTGTGTGGATGCTGATAGTGTCATACCCTGAGGCATTGCTCTGTGTCTAATCTGTGTTTCACCAAGAGCTGGAGTCACATAAGAACAGCATACTAGGGGGCTGCTTTAGAAGCTTTGAAAAAACCCAAGAGTTGGTAATGTTAAATACTCTCTACTGTTAAGATCTGTGGTTTTCATTTAATTATTTGGGTTCCTTTGAAATGATATAGACAACGTATACATGTATTTATGGATTTTTATGATTAAAGATTCCAAAAATAACATTCATTTCCAGTTTTTGGGTGATTTTAAAAAGTTGATTTATTTTGACATCTTTTCTGCAATGTCATTTTGTTTGCAGCAGGGACTACCATTTTGTGGAGCAGTTGTTGCCACATTGCTAAGAAAACCCAATAGTGAGCAACAGTGACATCATTGGGCTATAGATATAAGATCACAATGTACACTCCCTCAGCATGTGAAACTCAAGAATAAAAACCTAAATGCCTGTGTAAGACACCTGTACATATTGTCTTCCAGGTGTTTAGTTTCTAGCTTCTGTTTTTGGTCTTCAAGTTCAGGTTTGAAATTTCAGTTTTAACATTCTGGTCGGTTTGATTTCTGGCTTTGACCTTGGCTAGTTCTGGCTATGTTTATCTCCTGGTAGTTTTCATTAAAATTATACTGTCTCACCCTGAAATAAAAAATCTACTTTACGTACAAACCAAACAGTACTGCTAGCCACATTTTAACTGAAACTGCACTATCATGGATATAATTATTTTTCAATTGACAATTGAAAGTGTATGATTGAAGTCACAGTCTAATTTTCTGGATTAAGACATATCTTTAAGGAACAACTGATTACACACGTAGAAGAGACCAAAATATGTGAAAAACCATAAAGTATAAAACAACAACCAGCAGCAGGAAGTCTTTTGGTGTGATAATTCTAAACGTGAAATTTATAGTTTGAAGGAATGGTAAAAATAAAACAATTTAAAAAAGAGTTGGCAAGAAGTATATTCATGCCTGTCAGCAGCTTTCTGTGAAGCGTATGGTTGCTCTGTCATGGTATGGGGGTGCAATTTAGTGAACAGTGGAATCTGGTAAAATTCAATGGAATAATGAAAACCATGAATATATTTTAATGTATTAGGCAGTACCTTTGGGAAATATATATATTGGCAAAAATTCCACCTTTAAGCACTAAAACAATTCCAAACACACTACAAACACGATTAAGACTGGCGTGGAGTGGATGTGTGCAGATGGAACACTTACAGTACTGGACTGGTCACTTTGGAGCCATGACCTCAAAAAATGAAGCTATATGGGATTACTTGGACAGACAAAAGCAGCCAAAGCCATAAGAGTTATGTCAAATCCTTTTATGATCAGCTAATGCACTAAGAAAGCTGTACATTAGATCAACATATTTGGTTTAAATTAGGACAACTTAATTCAATTAAACGGATAAAAGGTGTTAAAATTCTATAAAGAATATCCAACAACTCATAGTTTTCAGTAATCTCTTGCTGTAATAAGAAGAGATGAGAAGATTAGGTCCGGTGAATTACTTTTTTCAATGTAGAAGCTTGGAAGAATTTACCACAGATATACCTAGAAAACAATGTACAGCAGAGTACCAAAGTGAATTGTTTCCATGTTATATTCTCTGGGAGGCCACAAAAAATCTGACTTGGTTTGAAAACACAAGACACCTTTGTTTTTTTTTATATTTTACCAAAGTTTGTGTTTATTCTAATTTTATATCATGTTTTCATTATTAAATAACACTTTCTATTCCACTAAACAGTTTTAAAAACAATTTTCATGAGTGGCCTAGAACCTTTGAACAGTATTGAACATAGCCAGATCTGCCTTTGAAGTGAGTTGGATGCATACCCTGAGGCTTTGCTTTCATATGTGAGAGAAAAAGTGCCTAATAACTGGAAAAGTCCAGTACACAAACAGTACAAGCACTTATGCTACGTTAAATCTACCTTGGAAGTCAGATGTCAGAGCTTGGAATGACGTTACACCTAAGTTGACCTTGTTCCAGTAAACCACTTGGAAAACCAATACGGATATGTCCAGGAAAACCTTGCTCCAGTGCAATAAACAATAGTTGAAAACAGCATATTATTATGCTGCATTTTGCGTACCCAAACACCATAGCAAAATCTCCACAGATAGAAACTGGACAGTAATGTCTGTTCAACTGCTTTAATGAAACACAAATAGGCCAATGCACTAATAAACAGTATAATACCACAGCTTTCACTAAAGTTCGCAGTATAAGTTGGAAATTTTCAATTGACGTCATGATATGAAGTCAGACAAGCACAGACTTTATAGGCCAGCTCAGAGTTTCTGAGTTGAAAATCCAACTTAAGGGGGCGCTCCAGTTGAAAATTTTGACTAGGAACTCGGAAATTCCGACTTCCCACTTCAAAAGGAACGCAGCATCATAGCAATCTGCTATCCAACACAAACACACACCCCTACGCCACTTCAATTCTCACAATTATAAACCCATCCAATTAAACCTAAATAAAAAGCTTATAAAAGAAAAACATGAATCATGGATGGTTGATATGGGTGGGGCATGTGTTATGAAATGGTCATTCAAAACAAGAGCCCAGTGGTGCAGCAAAATAGAAGCTGAAGCAAAGACACTGTTTTGTTAAAAACTATACCTAATATTTTTCAAAAAAAAAAAAAAAAATATATATATATATCCATCCATCCATCCATCCATTTTCCAACCCGCTGAATCCGAACACAGGGTCACGGGGGTCTGCTGGAGCCAATCCCAGCCAACACAGGGCGCAAGGCAGGGAACCAATCCTGGGCAGGGTGCCAACCCACCGCAGTATATATATATATATATATATATATATATATATATATATATATATATATATATATATATATATATATATATATATATACAGTGCTTATAATTTATGAAATTTATGAGTATATGTGTGTTCCTGGTTGGGATCACCTGTGGAGGTAGTAAGGTGAGGTAAGGCCTTTTGAGTTTCAACACCAATGGGCCTGTGTGGGACTTAATCCAGCGTTAGTATTATAGATTCAATAACTGTCAGGTATATTTTTTCCCTCATATACTCTATTACAAAAATCTGCAGTAAATGGCAACAACCTGGAACAATGGTTATCACTGTCGTCTTCACAGCAGCACAGACCTGTTTTCAAATTACAAATTGGCAATTGCGTGTCTGCTCTCCTGCACGTGTTTTAACTAGGTACAAGGGGGCTCCGCCCCCTGCTCGCTTCGCTCGCCAACCTCCGGTGTTGGGTGACCCGAAATACATTGATGAATGTATGAGATATATTGGTTCATTCGTTGATAGATTGCGTCCTCTGGATCTAACACGTAGATCTGTGCTTATTTGCATTCGTGATTTGGCCCAGGGTGCACTGTTCCAATCCGATGTAATATTTGTCCACATACGCGAAAGCAGTATGGGCCATTGCCAGCTGGTGGCCTGATATTTACCCCAGTAGATGCAAAAGCAAATGAACTATTGTAGGATCTAATGCAGTCCATAAAGTTTTTACTTTCGGGTACATTGTTAGTTAGAAACATCCGTAGATATTCAGGATATTCATCTAAAGGAGGCAGTCTAACCTGACCCCTTTGACAACAACGTGTAAACTCATTAGTTGTATTGCCAGTTATTTCCTCAGGGAAGTTAAGTGAATGACAATGACAGCAAATGATATTCATTAATCCTAATGAATGTTCATTAATAGTGGACGCATTACAGAATGCGTTGTCAGCTAATTGGCGGAATTGTTTAGCAGCTGTTTGTCGTTCCTTTCTTTGCCATTTATCTATTGCCTCTGCTATTTGAGAGGCGCGTTGTAGGCGCCTGTGTTCAATAATTGTATTCAGGCGGGCTCGTTTCTGTATGTTCGTTAGTTGAAAAGTTTTGTTTTGGAGCTGGAGCCATGTCTGTGACTCCATTAGTTATCCGTTGTCTACCGTTAGTAATATGGATAATAGCACTTACTGTTAATATGGAGCGTTGTCTGTGGTTGTACTGTTAATAATGCATCACTGTAATGTGATTCACATATGCTATATGGTTTGGACGTGTGAGGATGCCGTACGTTTAATACGGAGAGTTCGTTTATTCTTATTACCCGGACCATGCTGTGTAGTGTGGACGTTTAGTTCAGAAGCGCATTGTAGGCGCCTGCGCCTTTCGTACTTTCTCGCGCCTTCCGTACTATCTTTGTGGACCTTTGCGGACTCCGTAGTGTCTTACGTTTGACTCTGGGGTGCAGTGCAGAATCCTCTTTTCTGTGTGGCTGTGTCGTTAGTCGTTAGCTATGGGCGCGTTGTTGCTTCATGTCCTATTTACGTTAGTTGAGCTCTTTCGTTTTTGAGCTGTAACTCCTTCGTTCGCGGTGGATCAGACTTCGCTTGCAGTTTATGAGATGCGCGCTGTAGGCGCCTGCGCACTATGCCTCTGGGGTCCATCGCCGTGTACCTGCGTCTGTGCCTTCCGGTTTACCGAGACCTGTGTCTGTGCCTTCCGGTTTACCATTCTCGGTTAGTAATATGGATCTTAGTTTTCTGTCAACTTTTGAAAGAACCTGTATGTGTAGGTGAGATCTACCTTAAGCAATTCTGTCACATCTATAATTTCAAATTATTTAAACGTGATTACAAAGCCTTTTACAGGACTGTAGAAGAACTTACATTTACATTACTGATGAGGCTATATATATGATGTAAGATGTAAAAGTTGATATGCTGATAATTTGTTCATTAGTGGTGTACTATGTATACATGGGTTCGTTACAATTAATTGATATTGAACTGCTTGTGTGTTAATATTTTTCGTTTTATCTTAGCAGCTCAATTAATTAATTAATGACGATCAGCGGGTTGGAAAATGGATGGATGGATGTATAATACTAATAGCTCAGAGTTTCAAGGTCAGGTAGGGATAAATAAAGTACTAAGGATAAAGAATGCAAAAGGAAAATGAAAACTGGCTCTTTCTAAGATTGTATTGCGATGGTTATACTATCATGGGCAATGTTACCAACTCGACATTAGAAAAATGTAAGACTGAAACAGAAAACAGAAAACAATACTTTAACCATAAAGCTGACAGTCAGTATGCTAGAGCCACCTGCTGGTAAGAGCAAACCACGTGAAAAAAAAATGTAAAATTAAGGATTTTACAGAGTACTTCTCTTCCACACATTTTACAGTTTAAGACTGACCTCTAGTGATATTTTTCTTTATCGAAAGAATACTGGTTTTATTGAACTGTATCAGTTAAATCCTTAAAATAAAAGTATTTCTGGATGGTGAGACAGAAAATCTTTCATATTCTCATGACTTTAAAATGTATTTTCTTCCGTAAAGTCTACGCAAAAGAACCAACTTAAATGACAGTACGAAGCTGGGCGAAGATCCCACAGATCGGATCGCGGAATAACCGGAAGTTTAAGCTGAATTTGTGCATCCGGAAGTAGTTGACCTGGGAGGCCGGGGTCATGCAGTATCACACAGCTCAGTTCAACATGGCGTGGCGTAACTGTGTTATGTGCTGGAGACAGTCGACTTTCAGAGATAACAGTTCATTAGGCGTGCGCTTTCTCAGGGAATGCAGGTAAGCGCCATTATTGCTGTGATTTCAGTATGTCGATCTATTATGAGCTGTGTTAATCAGGGACAGTATATTGTCAGTTAGTCTCCTGTCATTGGTAGGTCTTTAACCGGTTTTGATATGTCAACCTGCCATCCTTATGCTACTCGATCAAGTTGTCAGAGATGTAGAAGACCAATTCAATGTTAGATTCGCTCCAGAGTCTGTAAATTGTTTTCTGACTCCACAATTTGTCAACAGAATTGTACAAAATTTTGAAAAACGTTATGTACTCAGAAAATAGCTCTGCATAAAATTGCATCAAGGATAACCCAAATTACACCTTAATGTGCTCTAGTTTAGTTAAACAACATAAAGTTCATGGAGAGTTCTAACCCTTTATACTGTTTAATACTTACAACCACACTAATGCACTAAAGATGATGAAAATACTGCGAAGTTAACAGCAAAGGTTAAACTTTAAATCGGAGGGTAATTCAAAGGTGGGCATGCGCAGTACTGAAGGATGCATTGCCTTCAAGTTTCCCATCCAGACGATCTGCCTATGCATGAAGAGCTAAGCTAAACCACTGTGACAGTCCATTGCCTTAATTGACTTTTATCTTTTAGTGTACTTTGTTGGTTTTTGATGTAATTTTTTCACAAATCATAGCACACAGTTGTATTTTTGAGACCTTTGCCTTATATTGTATGACTTAGAACCATTTTTGGGCTTATCAAGAAAAGAATTTCTGATAACTGGGCAGTATCCGCTTTGTAGACAAAGCCTGCCATTTAGCAAATATGAAGCCTAGTAGACGGTGAAAGAATTGAATATACTTTTCTGACCTTAAAACAAAAAATATGGGAATATTTTTTGAGCAAAAACAAAAATCATTTTAAGTTCGTTAAAAAGCAGATTGGTGCACAATGAGTGGGCTTTTGTCACAAATAACACAACAGCTTTCCTTAGATCACTCTTGTCTATTCCTTATTTATATATTTGAATTAGTATGCCTGTTTGCTGGCCTTTGTATTTAAAGATGGCTAGATGATCTAAAATGTTTTTTCAGTTTATTTTATTTCAGCATGCTCCCCTGTAAGCTTTCTAAGTCTGGGTTCAACATTTTAGTTCAAAGGTTGTGGTTCTTTAGAAAGTATCACATTCCAGTAATCAGAAACAACTTCTAAATCATAATTCATCATCACAAATATTTCAGTATTGTGTGAGTGGTCTCTTCACATTTAGGGTTTTCTGACTAACAGAGATGATTTGTCCAAAAAGCTAATGTAGAGAGTGTAGTTTAGAATACATCTGTAGCCAACCATTTTGCCACTTCTTAGTTGTGT